>NC_067439.1:17786347-17869485 GCF_009764475.1 Pristis pectinata | reverse complement strand
TGAACATTAAGAAATAAGGTGTAACACTCTTAAGTTCTCCTATTTTTGCCAATGGCATTTTGCTCACAGATAGCTGAACTTCAGGGACAAGTGTGGCCACTTTTGACCTCGACAGTCGACCAGATTTTCCAGGGCCCTCTTAATCTCCTGATTCCTTCTCTCCACTGCCTCAGTCAATTGTGGTTGCCACAGAGTGCTGCACTCCACTAGTATTCCTGCCGATTCACACACGGCCTGAAAAACTTTACCAAAGAAGGAAGATCCTCGGTCTGCATGTAAGCAGGCAGGAGTGCCAGCATGCGGGACTATTGAGTTCTGAAGCGCGGTGACGGCAGTGGTCTCACTACAAGAAGCGGTAGGGACTAACCATGTATATCCTGTACAAAGATCAACTGTGACAAGAATATATTTATATTGTCTCCAATAAGGTGAGTTTCCTTGGGATGCCAGAAATGGGTCTATATAATCAACTTGCCACACCTGCATTGGTGCATTTGGTTTTATTCGTCTTTTGGGAGGTGGTCGTGTAACTGCTCCTTTATTATAGGCCAGTCATTCTTTACAATTTGCAACAAATCACTTGCAATCAGACAACAAACAAGGCCATCAGTATAACATGGGTAATTTTACATAAGTGGCTTGTCCACTACCACAAGTCCTTGGTGGGCTTCTCGAATTAGTCATTCCTGCTTCTTAGCAGAAAGTATTTGTTTCTTATCTTTTTTAGGGAGAAAACCCAAGCCTTAACTTAACCATCAGTCTGGTACTAATGCTGTGCTGGAAATCCTTTGGAATTGGGTTGAGTGGTATCTGGGAGGATTCTTAAAACATCATTTTGGTTATTCTTTATTTGTTGCTGAGTTACTACCATAACACTGGCCTTACTTTCCGGAGTAAGGTCCATCCCGACAGCTTGTTGGTCTTGTTCATCGGCTAATTTATTCCCATAGCTGTGTAGACGGCTTGCAGTATGTCCCGGGATGTGTAACACCTGTACTAATGGTCCAGTCAATAATAATTAATGGCTATCTCTCTACGTGGACAAGTGCGGAAGCAGCTTTCCTCTGTGTTCTCCATCCGGCAGTCGACCAGGTGGGTAGATCTCTTTCTACTGTGTTCCTGACACAGTCATGGAGTCAGTGCAGATCAGGACTGGTTCAGTTGTGTTTACTTGTCTCAGGCAGATCTCCAGAGCTTTAGCCTCAGGAAATTGTGCTGTCTGGTTCACTGAAGGATGGGCTTGTAACTCACGAGGCTCAAATTCTATTTCAGATAAAAATTTTCTCTTTTTAATCCCTGCTCTTGCTTGTAACCAACTAGATCTATATTTTATGGACTCCTATTGCTGACCCATCACAGTGCCATGTTTCAGAGTCGTGTTTTAAAGGATGTTGTGCCACATTGGACCATTGATGATATGGTCTGAGTCCAGTCGGTACTAAACCAGGATTCGGTCTGTCTCGTCTACATCCTACTCTATGTTAGATCCCCTCATCATTCCGGTCTCTGACCTGAAGAATAAAATATCCATCATGCTCGATTAGAGGAGCATTGGTTGCATCGTCCTATATGTCTGCTCCACTAACAACACATTCACAATGTCGACCAGCATTTGCTTATGCAGTTACTGGGACCAGGATGTCATCCATTACAGCACCAGGTGGTGTGTCTTCACACTTCTCGAGCACGGTCTGAGTTGGACAACTGCTAACTAATAATTCTTTCTGTTTTATTTCATTAAAAGTAAATGTGGCCACATTGGGCATCAACTGCAATGATATTGAGTGTACTGTCTGTGAACCCTAAACTTAAGTCAAGACTTTAAACCCCATCTGGTACAAATATCTTCGAGTATCCTCACTATAGGCAGATTATACTGTATCAACCTACCCTCAAGGACGATCTTCCTTCACTACTTTAGTCTCTATGGAAAGGTCTAGCTATCAATAATCACTATTTCAAGCGGTTGGTCCCCCCTCCCAACCAAAGAGAAGATAGTTCCGGCTGACAAAGCAGTTTAAACACAGTACACTTTATTTTAAGTGAGATGCATTTAATTCTAACAATGTTACATACAAAGGATTTCCAAACACAAGTACAATTCCGACAAGCTAAAAAGTCATACCAACAAGTTGCAGACGAACAAGTCGTCCATCACTGAGGAATGAATTCTAGGTCTTCTTTCTATCACCCCTTCTCGTGTTATTCCATTCTGTCATTCCTTACTATCCTGACTGCCTTCTAACATTTACACTGTTTTGCCACTGGTTGGCATCATCGGTATGTGATGTTTCTCAACTAATTTCATCAGGCCAGCTGGATGGAGAGTTTAACGAGGCCAACGTGGACCCCATTGTTTCTCTTGATTAAGTCAAGACGGTGAGCAAAGTGCACTGGGTAGAAGTCAAGAGGCCGAGTAAAGAATACTAGTTAGAAGTTGAACTGACTGAAGAACAGTCACCTTGAATCTTGGAAAATTTCTACTGATGGGTTAAAAAGAAGTTTAACTGAGTGAACAACAAAAATCTGGAAGCTTGGACATTTTCTGATGCTGTGCTAAACAGCTGAGGTGAGCAAAAAGCCCCCGGGGCTTGGAAAATGAATATCCAACACAGCATGACGTCTGCCTGTGGTGAGATGTAGACTACAGTCAGGATGACGGTGGAGAACTCCCACAGTGAGTGGTAGATGATGAGAATGAGGGGAGAATGAAATCGGGATTAGTGCAAATGGGGGCTTGATGGTCAACATGCAGTCGGTGGGCCTAAGGGATTGTTTCCGTGCTGTGTAACTCTGTGACTATATGACTGAACAGGCGAGGTGGTGGAGAACAAGATGAACATAAAGCAGGAAGGAGCAAGGAGCCACCACAACGCAGCATGAACATAAGAGTGAGGACAGAGGGTGGTGAGTGTGTGGAACGAGCTGCCAGAGGAAGTGGTCGAGGTAGGAACAACTGCAACGTTTGAAAGACCTTTGGACAGGTACATGGAGAGGAAAGGTTGAGAGGGAGATGGGCCAAATGCAGTCAAATGGGACTGACTCAGTGAAGCAACTTGGTCAGCAGGGACGAGTTGGGCTGAAGGGCCTGTTTCTGTGCTGTATCAGAATCAGATTATTATCACTGTCTTATATGATGTGAAATTTGTTGCTTTGCGGCAGCGGTACAGAGCAAAGACACGAAGTTACAATAAATCACAAAATAAATAAATGGTAAAAGGAATAGCGAGCAACTGTTCACGGCCCGTTCAGATGCCTGATGACAGAGGCAAAGAAGCTGTTTCTGTATCGTTGAGTGTGGGTCTTCGGGCTCCTGAACCACCTCCCTGATGGTTGTAACGAGAAGAGGGCATGTCCCGGATGGTGAGGGTCCTTCGTAATGGATGTTGCATTCGTAAGACACCACCTCTTGAAGATGTGTTCGATGGTGGGGAGGGTTGAGTCCATGATGGAGCTGGCTGAGTCTACAACCCTTGGCAGCCTCTTGCAATCTTGTGCACTGGAGCCTCCACACCAGGCTGTGATACAACCAGTCAGAATAATCACCACTACACATCCACGGAAATTTGCAAATGTGTTTGGTGACACAACAAACCACCTCAAACTCGGAACAAGGTCGAGTCGCAGGCATGCACTATCACAGGCGAGATGATAGAAAAGAAGATGAGGGGGGTTTGCAACATGAACAGTTCCCAAAGGATAAAAACTGTTTATTGAAGGAAGTTATTGATGAGAGTCAGTGGACATTTCAGCCCCAGCTTTATCTCGTCTCTGATCTTACTCTATGTCCCTGCATAAATAAATGGGTTCACGCAGGAACACAAGTAGTGAAGCACGTAGCCACTTTCTTCCAGAGGGAAAACTGAGTCACTAAAATTTGAACACGAAACGTAAGTGGCACTGGTAACGCTTATGTAGAGGAAAGTTATCAGCACCAGTAGCCACAAGAGGAGGAATATACCCGAGATACTGAGGAGCAGGACGATAGACTTCTTGTTGCTGTCCATCTCCGGGTCGCTCTGTCTCTCACTGTTCCCGCTGACCTGGAGTCTCCTGCGGATTCTAATGGCCCTTAAAATGTGCCTGACGGTTAGGAAATTGAGCAGCAAAATTAGAACGAATGGCAGACAAGGGGTTAGAATGCTTTTAATCCAGCCAAATGCGATCCAGCCAGGTGAGGTATAAAATGCGGACTTAAGCTTGCAGAGTGTGGACTTGGTTTTATGTGGAGGTTCAAATGCAAAGCAGTTAAATACATTTTTGAAACAGCTCAGGGCAGTAACGGTTCCGATCACCACAGCCGCCGTTCACTCCGTGCAATATTTTGTTTTCAATTTTTGACAGCAAATAGCCACAAAGCGATCAAAGGTGAACATCACCGTCACCCAGACTGAGCAGTCCCTTCCGGCATAAGCTAATGCAATATTAACATTGCGGGCCAGAGCAATGATCAAGTAACTGAACAGAGAATTCATGGGTACAATACGGTTTAATATCACGCCAGTGATAATGACCAGGAGATCCGTCATTGCCATCGACAGCAGCTAGACAGTGTTACATCTGGAGAGACCACATCATCTGCGGAACATTACCCCAATCACTGCCAAGTTAGCTGTAATAGAGGAAAACAAAGAGAGTGTGTTGTGTGTGTCAGTGATTGTGTGTGAATGAGTGTATGCCTGGTGTTTTTATGTGTGTTAATGGCAGGAGCATTTTTGTGCTGTGTGTGGCGTGAGAGTGATGTGTTTGTGTTGTGTGTATTTTGTGTGTTGTGTGTGAGACAAAGAAGTAAAACAGTGGAACTCACAGATAAACTTTGCACTTGACAGGATTCAGTGCAACTTTTATTGCTTTTACACCTGAAACTGAGTTGACGGACAGTTACCCCACTGAAGAGTTCTATCATGTGATTAACTGTGCTGTGATGTTGCACCATCCTTTAGTTTGCAATTTATCAGAGATCCCGTCTCTGTGGAAAGAATCCAGAGCAAGAATGTTACCTTACACTGTGAACTTTTCACTGAGTTTCTACCCTTGTGCCGTTGTTACCAGTTTGAATCTGTGTTTTTCCAGGACCTTAGGGGAAGGTTCTGAGACTCAATCGTCTCTTCACTGAAATTAGACTAACTTCTCTACAATTACATGGCTTAACACTTCCTCCCTATTTAAACAATGGAAGCAGTTCTCCATTCTACTGGCACAACCTGTGCCCTGGGATTATTGAAAAATGACCGTCAGAGCCTCCACAATTTGTGACCTTGTTTCCTTTAAGAACCCCCTCTCTGGATGCATCACAGCTTGGGACGGCAACTGCCCGGTCAGTCTCTCTTCTGCCCTCTTCCTTTGGGCAGAAGATACAAAAGCTTGAGACCAAGTCCCATCAGACTCAAAAACAGCTTCTATCCCACTGTTATCAGACTCTTGAACAGAATTCTCATACGATAAAAGATGAACTCGTGATCTCCCAATCTACCTCACCGTGGCCCTTGCACCTTATTTGTCCACCTGCAATGCACTTTCTCTGTAACTGTATTCTGCATTCTGTTTCCTCTTTTCCACCTCGATGTGGGTATGTATAGAATGGCATCTCAAACAAAAACCTTCACGGTAAGTTGGTACATGTGACAATAATAAACTGTTTCCAATATTTCATCCAGATCAGGCAAATTATTCATTTACAAAGATAACACCTGAATCATTTGGAGTTGTACAGCATGGAAAATGGCCCTTCAGACCATTGGGTCCATGCTGACCAACAGGGACCCATCAACACCGTTCCCAATTCCCAGCACTGTCTGTAGATTTCTATATCTTGGAGATTCAAATGCCCAACCAGATATTTCTTAAATATTTCTTAAATGCTGTGAGAGTGCCTTCCCCACCCCCCCACCCTCTCAGGCTGTGTGTTCCAGATTTCAACCACCCTCAAGCAGAAAATGATCTTCATCAGATCCATTCTGAAACTCTTATCCTTTACCCTAAACCGATGCCGTGTGGTTTTAGCTGCCTCTGCTGTGGGGAGAGAGTGAGAAGCTTCAAGTTCCTGGGCATCAACATCCAGGAGGAGGGTCTATCCTGAGCCCAATACATTGATACAATCACGAAAAAGCACGACAGTAGCTCTACTTTGTTAGGAGTTTGAGGAGATTCGGGATTTCACCAAAGACTCTTGCAAATTTCTCTTGATGTAAGTTGGAAAGAATTCTGACTGGTTGCATCATAGCCTGCTATGGAGGCTGCAATGCACAGGATTACAGAGGCTGCCGAGGGTTGTAGATTTAGCCAGCTCCATCATGGGTAAAACCCTACAATTCCTCCAGGATATCTTCAAGAGGTGTTCTCAAGAAAGCGGCATCTATCACGAAGGACCATCACCATCCTGGACATGTCCTCCTCTCATTATTAACGTTGGAGAGGAGGTACAGGAGCCTGAAGACCCACACTCAATGATTCAGGAACAGCTCCTTCCCATCCGTCATCAGATTTCTGAACTGTCCATGAACCCACAAATACTAACTCATTATTTTCTTGCACTATTTATTCAATGTTGCAATTTATAGGAATTGTGTGACTTTGCACTGTACTGCTGCCTCAAAGCAACAAATTTCATGTCATCTAAGTCAGTGATAATAAATCTGATTTAGATTCTGGAAAACGTTTCAACTATCTGTCCTATTTATACCTCCATCAGGGCCCCTTCAGCCTTCTCAGCTCAAGGACTACAAACCCAGTTTATTCCGTCTCTCCTCGTAACTGACGATCCCAGGCAACATCCTGGTGAATCTCCTTGCACCCTCTCTAGTGATATCAAGTCCAACCTATAGTGTAGTAACCAGAGTCGTACGCACAAAATGTCCAGATCAAACAGATAATTGGCAATGACGTACGGAATCCTCAGTTCTGCGATATCAATCTTCTCGTGCTGTTTTCTAAACATTCCATATCCTTTTTTAAACTCCTTAATGTAAAGTGCATGTCCAATTTTGTTTTAAACTATTCATACAAGTGCCATAAGAAAGAAATTGCTTCAATTATTGTTGTATGTTTACCATCAGAATGAGAAGAGATGATATATTAGGTATCAAAACCATTGAAGATTCAAAGATGTAAAGAAGAAACTCCACTGCTAATTGTGATAAGAAGCACAACAAAGAAATAAAATTAAAAAGGAGGAAATTATTCAATTAAAATGGTACAACCAATGGGAGAAAACAATAAAAAGGTATTAATGACACTGGGAGAACAGCAAAGGGGTAAAAATCTACAATTAACAGAAAACAACAATTCCAGTAAACACAGCAGTGATGCAACATTTCACAACATTTTGCAGATTGATAATTAACACCAATACTTTACCAGGAATGCCGATGACTGCAATGATGGAATAGCAAATGGCCAACTCCAAGATTTGTGGAACTCCATGCATTGCTAGTGAAAGCTTGAAGCACACAATACACTGCATTCACAGTCTGTCGTATTTAAACCTGACAGCAATCGCCAGGGAGTTTATGAGGAAGATATTTTGTTTTTTGATGCTAATTACATTAATTGAAACCAGCAACTTAAAGCAGCTGATGCCAAGAATTGTTTTGATGAATATTTGTGCATGAAGTGTAATCCTGCTTCCATTTCTTCTAAGGAAAGTAAGGACCATCTAAAAGGGTGAATGGAATTGGTGAAAGCTGTCTTTCACACATTGAACCAACACCATGGAACAAGCTGTTTTTGGCAATAAAAGATGTACAGACATATTGGATTTAGTTTGTGGAATGACCAAAGTCAAAGTGAAGGTCGAGTTTATTGTCATGTTCACAAGTACATACAGGTGCAAAGAAAAACTTACTTGCAGCAGCATCACAGATACACAGCATCAGATAAGCAGCATTTGCAAGAAAAACATTAATAAACACACATTATACACTAATTTTACAAAACAAAACACAATGAGAATAAAAAAAGAATGTCCATTTCGGTGCAAAGGGATGAAATTGTTTATAGTGGTGGTAAACTCCAGTGATGAAGGTTGTGCTGGCTGGTTCAAGAACTGAATGGTTGAAGGGAAGTAATTGTTCTTGAACCTGTTGGTGAGGGACTTCGGGCTTCCGTACCTGCTGCCCGATGGTAGCTGTGAGAACATGGCAGAGCCTGGATGGTGGGGATCTTTGATGATACATGTTGCCTTCTTGAGGCAGGGCTTCCTGTAGATACTACCAATGGTGGGGAGGGATGTCCTAGTGATGTATTGGGCAGTCCACTTTTCTCTGCAGATTATGCAGACGTTTGTTAGTGTTCAGTGAGAACCCAAACCTCCTTAACTTCCCAAGAAAGTAAAGACGTTGGCACGCCTTCCTTGTGATTGCGTCTATGTACAGAGCCTAGGAGAGCTCATCCGATATGTTAACACCCAGGAATTTAAAGCTGCTGATTCTCTCTACCACCAATCCCCATTGCAGACTGGCACATGTACGCTCTCCTGAAGTCAACAATCAGTTCTTCAGTTCCACTGACACTGAGTGAGAGGTTATTTCTGCAGCACCTCTCAACCAGTTGTCTAATCTCATTCCGCTAAGCACGGATCACCACCTGTGATTTGTCGAACAGCAGTGGTGTCATCAGCGCATTTTTATCTGGCATTGGAGCTGTGTTTCACCACACACTCATGTGTGTACAGAGAGTGGAGCAGGGGCGAAGCAGGCAGACTTGAGGTGCACCAGTGTTGATGGTCAGCGAGGAGGAGATGTTGTTAGCAATCCTCACTGACTGAGGTCCGTCGATGAGAAAGTCGTGTGACCAGTAGCAGAGGGAGGCACAGAGGCCCAGGTCTTAAAGCTTCATAATGAGCGTGGAATGAATGTTTGTGTTCAACGCTGAGCTGCAGTCGATGAACATCACTGTAGTGATGAACATACATCACGTCGTGACGTATGTCTTCCTGTCGTCCAGATGGTCCAGAGCCGAGTGAAGAGCCTGAGAAATCGCATCTGCTGTTGACCTGTTCTGGTGGGAGGCAAATTGAAGTGGATCCAGGTCATATCTGAGACAGCAGTTGACTCGCTCTCAAAACACTTTATGATGGTTGATGTAAGCACTTGCAGACTGTAGTCATTCAGGTAGGTCACCACGCTCTTCTTGGGCACTGGTGAAATAGGTCATTATTTGAAGCAGTTGGGAACCTCAGATCTCAGAAGCAAGAGGTTGAATATGTCCGTACCACTTGGTCTGCACAGATCTCTGGTGCTCAGCCGGGTACGCCATCTGGACAAAACGTGTTTCGTGGATGCAGCCTCTTGAAGGATGCCCGGACATCGGACTCAGAGACTGAGATTACAGGGTCATCCTGAGATGTGGGGCTCGTGTGGGTGTGTCATAGTTCTCCCAATCAAAGCGCGCATAAAAGGCATTGAGCTCATCCGGGAGCGATGGGTCATTTCCACTTCTGCTGCCGGATCTCACCTTGTCGGAGGTAACATTGTGCAGGCCCTGCCACAGCTGCCAAGCTTCCATTTGTGATTCCAGTTGAATCTGAAATTGCCTCTTTGGGCTCGCAATGGCCGACCAGAGGTCATACTTGGACTTCTTACATGACTCTGGATCGACAGCGATAAATGCCACAGATCTAGCCCTCAGCATATTATGAATCTCCTGGTTCATCCAGGGCTTATGGTTGGGGAAGACTCAGAATGTTTTTGTGGGCACACACTCGTCCACACATGTCCTTATGAAGTGAGTGTTGCAGGTCGAGATTTTCTGATTATAAGATGGCAGAACTGTTGGTGTTGACTTTCATTCACCATCAAACTGACTGCAATATCAGGAGTTAATTCTGTGTGTAGTGAAACGTGGAACGACCAGTGCACCTCCACACATTGTGTTCTCTGCAACCTTCTCCACTGTGGTCAAAGAAAATCACTTGAACGTTGAGTAGTTGAGCCTCCTTCATTGTAAATTACCCTGCAAAACGTTCACTTTGTTGCATGAGGTCGGGCAGGACAGTAAGCTCAGCAAACTGTTGTTGGCTCTCTCATTTATGTGTCATATTTCATTAAGGTAATTTTTAGGTGGATTTTGGTTTTATTTGAAGTTGATATTTTGACATCTTCACATGTTTCACGATCCTTGACAATCAATGGCACTACTATTGCCTGGTCTCCTGCTTCACGGGCCTGGGAAACACCATTGACTAGATGGTCCATTGAACCAGCCACATATATACTGTCACTGCAAGAGCAAGAGGCTGGATAACTAGCAGACCGTTCCCTCTGGAAAGGGATAGTTCCAACGATCAAATATGCTCCACTTCTCTGCGTCCGTGCAGCTGAAGCAATACAAATAAATCTGGGCATGTTGTTTGAGTTTAAAATTGCTTTTTGCCTCCTGATTTCTTTCTCATCAGAATTCCTTAGAGGTTCATTGGTCAATCAAATTGATGCCTTTGGAATTTCTGGATGGTGGGGAACTGAGATTGGAGAACACTGGAGCACCCTACATAGAGATTGCGTGATCTTTCAGGGCAGCTGATATTGACATCAGATGTGAGGCTGATGCTTTGCCACTGAGTACTTTGAAGATTGGAGAATAATGGATGTATGTTGGACCATGAGGGAAAATGTACGAGGCATAAAGAGGAAAAATACACCTTGATTCTCTCCTGTAAGTAACTGATGTGCTTTGTCCACCATGAGCAGGAGAAACATTGAGGCTGTCATATGGAACATACAGCATGGAAACAGGCCCTTCGGCCTAACTCGTCCGTGCTGAGAATGTCACGAATGGAGGTTACTAATTTACTTGCCTGGTTCAGCATGAACAGGAGGACTTCCTATCAATGTAGCAAAAGTACTTTTCTTTAAGTGAATCAACCTTTGATACCAAATAATGTAATGAATTACTTTGAGATACGAACACATGGAAAAAACCATAAACAGCTTTGAGGAATACTCTTTTCAAAGTTAGTACTATTTTCCACAAAATGAATCAGTGTATTGGTGCTTACAACGTTTTTAGGTTCATTCAATGTAAGTTTTTTATCCATAAAAACCCGATCTCAACATGAAATATGTCTTTGATCAGGTCACTGGAAATTTAATATGGAACACGAAATTCTATATTGGGAATGAACACTCCACTGGCAAAACATATTATCCACAGGGCTGGTAACTTCCCTCCAGTGAATGATTTTCTGATCAGAATGTTTGTCAACTGCTTCACTTAAAACAATAAGTAACGGCACCATTTAAAGGAGTCATCATCGTGTGAGATGTTGCTTTGGTTAAATTGTTCACAAAGTGATATAAAGCAGAGCAAACTTGAAATGAAACTCACTCATTTCTTTGTCGGGACTGAAAGAGACTGCATATATAGACACACTCTCTCTCTCTCTCCCTCTCTCTCTCTCTCCCTCTCTCTCTCTCTCTCTCTCTCTCTCTCTCTCTCTCACACACACACACACACACACACACACACACACACACACACCATCATGCACTGTCGGAACTTCAGTGGGGATGCCGTTTGCTCCTGAGGTCCTGCTAGTTTTTGAGTCATCATGTGGCCTTTTCAACGTATTGTTTGTAAAGAAGGGAGGCACAGAGCACGGAAACAGGCCCTTCGGCCCAACATTTCCATGCCGATCAATTGCCCACCTAAGCTCGTCCCATTTGCCCATGTCTGGCCCGAGTGTTTCCAGCATTTTCTGATTTTATTTCAGATTTCCAACATCTTCAGTTTTTTATTTGGATTTTGCTTCTCTTTAAGTATCCTGCCTCCGATTGCACCTCCAACATAATGTTCAAGGAACCCGTCTCGCCGGCATTCAATGAACTTACATCCTCAAAGCCATATCTGCCAAACCAGCTCTTATTTTCTTCTTGATCTGTCCAACAGGAGGCCCGACAACTTTCTTCTGTCCTTTCCAATTACTCTTGCAATGATTCTACTGCCTAGTACTTCATGTTCCTTTCTAACCAGTGTCCTAATGCCGCTGTGTTATCAGACCGACCCTGCTCCTTCCTGTTGGTGAATCTGCCAACCGCTCTGTAACACTAATAAATACTCCGGGATATTCAACTCTCTTCCTTGTGACCAGACCTCTGGAATGTCCCATAGACCAGCCCCTCTTGGGACTGCTAATTCATGTAACTTCTTGCAAGTGGGTGACACAGTGGGGCAGCAGGTAGTGCTGCTCTCTCACAACTCCGATGACCAAGGTTCAATCCTGACCTCTGGTGCTGTCTGTGTGGAGTTTTCACATTCTCCCTGTGACCACTTGGGTTTCATCCCACATCCCAAAGACATCGATGCAATCACAAGGAAAACGCGCCAGCGTCTTTACTTTCTTCAGAGGTGAAGGAGGTTTGGCTTATCCTCAAATTCTCTAAAATGTTCTACAGGTGTACTGTTAAAAGTATCCTGACTGGTTGCATCGTGGTCTGAACAGAAATTCGAATGCGCAGGAACATAAGCTGCAGATAGTCAAGGACTCTGCCCGATAGATCACGGGCACATCCCTCCCCACCATCGATGGTATCTACAGGAGGGGCTGCCTCAAGAAGGCAACATCCATCATCAAAGATCCCCACTGTCTGAGCCATGCCATATTTTGCAGCAACCATCAAGCCTGAAGACCCACAGAAAGTTCAAGAACATCTAATTCCCTTCAACCATTTGGTTCTTGAAACAAACGGCAAAACCCGAATCAGAAGATTTTAGCAATACTATGAATATTTTGACCACTTTGCACTAAAATGGACCTTTTTTGTTTGAATTGTATTTTCTTCCAAAAATTGTGTATACTTGATGTTTAATTTATATATTTTTTTGTGAATGCTGCTCTCTGATGCAATGTGCCTGTGATGCTGCTGGAAGTAAGTTTTTCATTGCACCTCTGCACACGTAGACTTATACATATGACAATAAACTCGACTTTGACTTTGATTTTGACTTTATGACTGAGCAGGTGAGATGATAGCAAAGAAGATGATGGTGTTGTCCAACATAAACTGTTCCCAAAGAATAAAGGTTGTTTATTTTAGGAATTTATTAATGAGAGTCAGTGGATATTTCAGCCACAGCTTTATCTCGTCTCTGATCCTACTCTGTGTCCCTGCAAAAATAAATGGGTTCACGCAGGAACACAAGAACTGAAGCGCATACCCGCTTTCTTCCAGAGGGAAAATTGAGTCACTGAAATTGGAACCTGAAAAGTAAGAGGTTTTGGCAATGGGAATGTAGAGGACAGTTATCGGTGACAAGAGCCACAACAAGATGAAGATACCCGAGATACTTAGGAGCAGGACGAGAGACTTCCTGCGGCTGTCCGTCTCCGGGTCGCTATGTCACTCACTGTTCCCACCACCCTGGAGTCTCCTGCGGATTCTAATGGCCCTTAAAATGTGCCTGACAGTTAGGAAATTGAGCAGCAAAATTAGAAAGAATGGCAGACAAGGGACTAAAATTCTATCGATCCGGTCATCTGCTACCCATCCAGGTGAGGTATAATATGCTGATATTAGTTTGCACGGTTTTGGCTCGGTTTTATGTTCAGGTTCATATATAAAATACATAAATCCATTTCTAAAACAGCTCAGGGCAGTAACCGTTCCGATCACAACAGCCGCCGTTCGCTCCGTGCAATATTTCATTTTCAATGTCTGCAAGCAAATAGCCACAAAGCGTTCAAAGGTGAACATCACCGTCACCCAGACAGAACACCGTAAGCTACGGTGACATTCACAATGCAGGCTGGAGTGATGGTCAGGAAATTCGATGGAAAATTCATGGGAAGAATCCGGTTTAATATCACACCAGTAATAATGACCAGGAGATCCGTCACCGCCATCGACAGCAGGTAGACAGTGATACATCTGGAGAGACGACATCGTCTGCGGAACATTACCCCAATCACGGCCATGTTAGCTGCAATAGAGGAAGACAGAGGGAGCGAGTGTTAGCGATTGCGCGTGTGTGTGTGTCCGTCAGTGTTTGTATGTGGTAAGCGTGTGGAGTGTCTTTTGTGTGCGTGGTGAGTGCGCGGTGTACATTTTATATAAGGCGTGGATTGTGTGTGTGTGTGTGTGTGTGTGTGTGTGTGGGGCAGAAATGTTATTTGAAAGTATGTCGTATGTGGTGTATATTTTAATTTTTGAATGTGTGTTGTACGGAAAAGAAAAACAGTGGAACTCACAGTTAAACCTTGTACTTGACAGTATTCAGTGTGACTTTTATTGCTTTGACACTTGAAACTGAGTTAACAGCAGTTACCACACGAAGAATTCTATCCTGTTTCACAAGTTTCACCCCATCCAATATTTCTTCCTCTGGTACAACAATGCCATCGACCCCTCCTCTTGTGAAGACACCCAGATGGAACTCACTTCCCAAACTGATATGTTCATATTTAATCCACATTTGGATGTGTATTTAAAGAATGTCGTAGATATGGTGCTAAAAAGTGGGATGAGGCTTTTTCCACTGGCACCGACTGGCGCAACACTGTAAATCCTCATAACTAAGTTAAATCACAGATCACTGCTGCAATTCTGTGCTCCCTCGGATGTCCCTTTCACATGCATGTCCTCATCCACCAAACCAATTCTGAATTTCACTCCGCTCCCTCCCCACATGCACAACTAATCTGGTTTCTCCATTCTGCAGGTAGTTTAAGATACCCCACAATTTTTCTCCTTGAACAAGAATACAAACATCAAGCCCTATTACACCATGCACTCCTCCTCAGGCCTCCATTTATTTGAGCTGAGATACTATCCATCTGGATTTACCAGTGACTGATCTTCCACAGTAAATTCTCTATAAATTTACTTCCACTATCTCTCTGTAGCCAGTACATTGTATCACAAAATCTTCAGTTCAAATACCCATCCTGCACTTACTGACTTACTGGATCCTCGGTTCCACTGTTTCAATATCCTTGTGTTGTTTTCGAAGCACACCACGTCTTGTTTTAAACTCCTTCATTTAATTTTGTTGATGATATAATAGATATCAAAACCAGATTAGTTGACCAAAACCAGTGTAGAAGTTTAGAAGTTGTAAAGAAGTTAGTCTCCCACTATTTGTGATAATATGCACTCTAAAAAATAATATTTCAAAAGAAAAAAATGTTCAATTAAACTGGTGTATGTAATGCGAGAAAAACAATGAAAAGGTATTAATGATACTGGGAGAATAGCAAAGGGGTAAAATGTACAATTGACAGAAAGCAACAATCCCAGTAAACACAGTAGTGATGCAACATTTCACAACATTGTGCAGATTGATAATTAACACCAATACTTTACCAGGAATGCCGATGACTGCAATGATGGAATAGCAAATGGCCAAGCCCAATATTTGTGCAACTCCATGCATTGCTAGTGGAAGCTTTAAGCACACAGTACACTGCATTCAAAGTCTGATATATTTATACCCGACATCAGTCACCAGGGAGCAGATTAAGAAGTCATCTATGTGTTGTACGCTAATAATATGAGTTAGAACAAACAACGTCAAGCAGATGACGTCGATATTTTGATGAATAATTGCATCGAATGTGTAACTCTGCTTCCAGTTCTTCAAGAAAAGTAAGGACAGATGAAAAGTGTGGATGTCATGGTGAGAGCTGTCTTTGGCCCGTTGAACACAGCAACCTGGAACAATATATTTCTGGCATTAAGAAATGAACAGACACATTGGATTTAGTTTCTGGGGTGAAATTGAGCAAAGAAGGGAGAAAGATGTTAACCATGATAGTAATTCAGCATTAGAAGGTAAAAGGTGAATCATCGTTGAAGATTTAAATTTTGGAAAATTGGACATTGGAGGGTTAAGGCTGAAGCATCCAATGACAAGAACTGTAATTGCACAGAATTAGAGACAACAGAGGAAGCAGTTCAAGGATTCAAATAATTACTTATTGAATTACTTGGGTAACCGATAAATGAAGTAAAATTGGTTTGCATCATAAAGGGCGAAGACCACCAAAAGAAATGGGGGCTCGTGTAAAACCAAAAGAGGATTAATCAACTGGAAGAGACTGCAGAGATCAGGAGATAATGATTCAAAGTCAAAGTCGAGTTTATTGTCATTTGCCCAAATACACGTATACACAGGTGCAAGGAAACATTTTGTGAGTGTTGCAGGCCCAGATATTTTGATTCTAAGATGACAGGACTGTTGGTGTTGACTTTCATTCACCATGACACTGAAAGCAACTTCAGGAGTTAATTCTGTGTGTAGTGAAACCTGTAACAACCAGTGCACCTCCACACATGTGCTCAAAGGAAATCACTTGAACGTTGAATAGTTGAGCCTCCTTCATTGTAAATCACCCAGCAAAACGTTCACTTTGTTGCATGAGGTCGGGCAGGGCAGTAAGTCACATTAAAGCTAGTAACCTGTTGGTGTCTCTCTCATTTATACATTGTAATTCATTCAGATATTTTTCTTCAATGGATTTTGGAAAAATCTGTGAGGGATAAAGAGGAACAACACATGTTGATTCTTTCCTGGAATGTAGATGTGAGTCCAACTGATGTGCCTTGTTCACCATGAGCAGCAGAGTCACAGAGTTATACAGCATGGAAACAGGCCCTTCAGCCCAACTCGTCCATGCTGACTAAGTTGCCTAACCGAACCAATGCCACTTGTCCAGGTTTGGCTCATATCCCTCTACAACTTTCCTCTCCATGTCCCTGTCCAGATGTCTTTTAAGTATCGTAAATGTTCCCACCTCTCCCACTTCCTCTGGTGGTTCGTTCCACATCCCAACTACCCTCTGTGTAACAAAGTTTCCCTTCAGCTCCCTTTTAAATAATTCCCCTCTCACTTTAAAACTGTGCCCTCTGATATTGAACTCTCCCACCCTGGGGAAAATATTGCAGCTATTCACCTTATCTTGCTCCACATGATTTTATAAACCTCTGTAAGGTCACCCCTCAGCATCCAACACTCCAGAGAAAAGTCTGAGCCTATCCAGCCTCTCCTTATAACTCAATCTCTCCAGTCCCAATAACATCCTCGGAAATCTTTTATGGAACCTTTCCAGACCGGAAACCTCAACTGCCCACTTCCCTCCACAGATGATGTCTGACCCGTGGACTTTCTCCAGAATCCTGTTTGTTGAACACAGATTCCAGCATCTGCAGTCTCTGGTGTGACCAATGTCTTGTACAGCTGTAACATGACATCCCAACTCCTGTACTCAGTATCCTGACTGATGAAGGCAAGTGTGCCAAACTCCTGCTTCACCACGCTGTCTGCCGGTGTCTACACTTTCAAGGCAATATGTACCTGCTACCCTGGGTCTCTCCGTTCTGCAACACTCGCCAGTGCCCTACCATTTAGTGTGCAAGTCCTGCTCTGGTTCATCTTACCAAACTGCAACACCACGCATTTATCTTAGTTAAATTTAGTAATCTGATTATGTATACTCTCAACTTACAAAAAGTAACTTTGTTGAAATGGATCAAACTCTAATTCGAAGATTTGGCATGAATCACATTCCAATTCTAAGATGTGGAAATAAAAAAAAATCACTCAGCTTCAAGTAGCTATTTCCCAGTGTTTGGACAAGGTATCATGAAGTGAATCAAAAAGTGAGACGGTCCACAATCACCTTGGATTTCTGCAGAATGAAACCTTATCTTCATCTCAAACAATGCTTTGATCAGGTATTTGGAAACTTTGTTTGAGGCATTATAAATTCTTTGGTGGGGTCGATGAGAGTGTCCCACCTCCTCACTGGCAAAGCTTGTTCTCAATGTATAAACTGGCTTCCTCAATGGCATCGACCTTCAACAAGGAAGCTTTAATGTAAGGGCCAACTCATCATCAATGGATTTGATGAATGTCACATTGTAATCCATGTAGATTCAAGCAAGCAGTAATACTGTTTCATAGAACATAGAACAGTACAGCTCAATACAGGCCCTTCGGCCCACAATGTTGTGCCGACCTTTAAACCTCGCCTAAGACTAATTAACTCCTTTCTCCCACATATCTCTCTGTTTTAAATTTCTCCATATGCTTATCTAGTAATCTCTTGAATTTGACCAATGTACCTGTCTCCACCACCGTCACAGGAAGTGCATTCTATGCCCCAACCACTCTCTGGGTAAAACACCTTCCTCTGATATCTCCCTTGAACTTCCCACCCATTACTTTAAAGCCATGCCCTCTTGTATTGAGCATTGGTGCCCTGGGAAAGAGGCGCTGGCTGTCCACTCTACCTATTCCTCCTAATATTTTGTATACCTCTATCATGTCTCCTCTCATCCTCCTTCTCTACAAAGAGTAAAGCCATAGCTCCCTTAAAGCTGAAGGGCATTATCACAATATCACATTGATCAGCATGCCAGGTCAGTTACAGAGGGGACTGATTTATTTGTCACAGGAAGATTTCCTATCAATGTGGCAACTGTGCAAGGAGTTTGTACATTCTCCCCGTGTCTGCGTGAGTTTCCTTTGGGTGCTCTGGTTTCCCCCCACATTCCAAAGATGTATAGGTAAGGAAGTTGTGGGCATGCTATGTTGGCGCTGGAAGCGTGGCTACATTTGTGGGCTGCTCCAAGAACACTCCACGCAAAAGGTGTATTTCAATCTGTGTTTTGATATACATGTGACTAATAAAGATCTTATCTTACTTGAAGTGAATCAAACAATGATACTGAAGGGTGGAATGATTTACAATGAGATACTAAAACATCAAAAAAAACAGCCAGATTTAAGAAATCTTTTTTCCAAAGCTTGTACCGGTTACCATGAAATTCATTAGTGATGTGCTGCTCACAAAATGTTTTCGATTCATTCAAATGGAAGTGATACATCTACAAATAGATGATCTCAAAGTAAATTCTGGCTTTAATCAGGTCATTGGAAATCTCATCTGGTACACTAACTTCTGTGCTGGGGATTAACACGACACCAGAAAAATATTTTATCCACTGGGGTAGTAACTTCCCTCCAATGAATGATTTTCTGATCAGAATGTTTATCAAACTGCTTCCCTTAAAACAATCCATGATGGCACCATTTAAAGCAGGTAATTATCATATAAAATGTTGCTTCGGTTAAATTGTTGACAAAGTGATAGAAAACAGAGCAAATGTGGGATGAAACTCACTAATTTCTTTCTTCAGAACTAAAAGAAACGTCATGCGGTCGCACACGCACACATACACACACCCACACACACACACAGTCTCCCTCACTTCTGACACCATCCATGGGTTTTCGGCACACCTGGCTCTTTTCCCAGCCAGACTCCACACACCTGGCCCCATTCCCAAACCGCTCTGTCCACACACCTGGCTCCCATCCTGGTTACCTTCTGTCTGCACATATGCCCATGTTTGTGACCGGGCTCCAGCTCCCAGTTCTCACGGGAGCCACCAGGGTCCCTCGGGCTTTGTACTGACCAACACACACAGCAATAACCCGGGATGTTGTAATATAACACTGCATTGACTGCACTCCCATCTGCCTTGGCCAGGAAAGCCTTTCTTCATTGTCTAAAAAGCACCTTCTTTGAGACAGAGTAAACTGTGTCAGTGTGCTGATCATGAATCAAATTGTAATGTTACCACTTGGGGAAAAAGGCGAGTATTTTCAAAGTGTGTCAAACTGTTTCTATCAAGTGAGTTATATTCTGACAAGACTGATTGAAATTTCCTGTACTCACACAGAAATAAATCACCGCCTTCGCTGGTCCCTGAGAATTGAGGATGACTTGCTGCCATTTCAGGTTGAGGTAACTCGTGAGTCCAACGTGGGATGGCAGAGTTTCATAACTTCACTGGGGATGCCATCTGCTCCTGAAATCCGGTTACTTTGAGCCATCGTGTGGCCATCTCAACATCTTGTCCATGAGTAGGAGAGGCAGAGAGGATGTAAACAGGCCCCTCAGCCCAACTCATCCATGGCCAACAAGACGCTCAACAAAGCAAGTTACATTTGCCCACATTTGGCACCTATCCCCCTGTTACAATACTATTAACATGTAAATTGCCTCCAGTGGTGGAGGAAAGACTGGCCTGGATTGGTGGCAGTGGGATGGAGTCAAGCACCCATCCCCAACCTCCCACAATTTTGACAAAGAGACCTTTGATGTAAAACGTGAACTCTTTTACTTCCCACAGACACTGTCTGACCCGAATGTTTCCAGCTTTACCTGTTATTATTTCAGATTTCCAGCATCTTAAATTTCTTTATTTTGAGTTTTGTTTACCTTTAAGTATCCTTCCTCCGATTGTACCTCCAACATAATGTTCAAGGAACCTGTCTCGTCGGCATTCAATGAACTTACATCCTCAAGGCCACATCTGTCAATTTGATTTGCCAGCCAACAGGGAGTTAACACAGGAGACACAAGAGACTGCATATGCTGGAATGTGGAGCAACACACAAACTGCTGGAGGAATTCTGTGGGTCGAGCAGCATCTGTGGAGGGAAATGGACAGTCGACGACGAGCCCATGATGATTGTGTTACTCGAGTTTTCAGCCCCTATTTTCTTCTTGCTCCTTCCAACAGGGGTTTAAAAAGGTTTTTTTCTGTCGTTTCCAATCATCCCCTAAAACGATTCCACTCACTGATACTTCATGTTCCTTTCTTACCAGTGTCCTGATGCCGTTGTGTTATCAGACCCACCCTTCTCCTTCCTATTGGTGAATCTGCCAACCGCTCTGAGACACTAATAAACACTTCGGGATATTCAGCTCTGTCCTTGTGACTAGACTGCTGTAATATGCAGTGGAGCAGCCCCTCTTGGTACTGCTAATTCATCTAACTTTTTGCCAGTGGGCGGTACAGTGGGACAGCGGGTAGTGCCGCTGCCTCTCAACTCCAAAGACCCAGGTTTGATCCTGACCTCTGGCGCTGTCTGTGTAAAGTTTGCACATTCTCCCTGTGACCGCATGGGTTTCTTCCCACAGCCCAAAGACAAGCAGGTTGGTAGGTTAATTGGCTGCGATAAATTAGCCACGGTGTGTAGATGAGTGGTGGAATCTTGCGAAGGGTGGGGGGGGCGGCGGGTGTGATGGAAAGGTGGGGGGATTAAAAAATTGATGAGCATAATTGGGAGTTTGATGGTCAGCATGGAGTTGGTGGGCCGAAGGGCCTGCTTCCGTGCTGTGTGACTCCGTGACCATATGACTGAGCAGGCGAGATGGTAGAGAACAAGATGAAAAATAAGCAGGAAGGAGCAAGGTGCCATTATTACGCAGCGTGGTCCCAAGAGTGAGGACAGAGGGTGGTGAGGGTCTGGAACGAGCTTCCAGAGGAAGCGATAGATGTGGGAACAATTGCAACATTTAAAATATATTTGGACAGGTACATGGATAGGAAAGGTTGAGAGGGATTTGGGCCAAATGCAGGCAAGTGGGATTGGCTCAGTTGGCAACTTGGTCGGCATGGAAAAGTTGGGCCAAAATTGTTTCCCCTGCTGTATAACTCTATGAATCTGGGACTGAGCAGGCGAAATGACAGAGAACAAGATGACGGTTGCTTGTAACAAAAACTGTTCCCAAAGAATAAAAATTGTTTATTTCAGTAATTTATTAAAGAGAGTCAGTGGATATTTCAGCCCCAGCTTTATCTCGTCTCTGATCTTACTCTGTGTCCCTGCATAAATGAATGGGTTCACGCAGGAACACAAGAACTGAAGCGCGTACCCGCTTTCTTCCAGAGGGAAAACTGAGTCGCTGAAATTGGAACCTGAAAAGTAAGAGACACTGGCAATGCGAATGTAGAGGAAAGTTATCAGTACCAGTAGCCACAAGAGGATGAAGATACCTGAGATACTTAAGAGAAGGATGATAGACTTACTGCGGCTGTCCGTCTCCGGGTCACTCTGTCTCTCACCGTTCCCGCCGTCCTGGAATCTCCTGCGGATTTTAATGGCCCTTAAAATGTGCCTGACGGTGAGGAAATTGAACAGCAAAATTAGTACAAATGGCAGACAAGGGGTTAAAATGCTATCGATCTAGTCAAATGCTATCCAGCCAGGAGAGGTATAAAATGCTGACTTATCTTTGCACGGTGTGGGCTCAGTTTTAAGAGGAGGTTCATATGCAAAATAAAAAAATACATTTTTGAAACAGCTCAGGGCAGTAACCGTTCCGATCACCACAGCCGCCGATCGCTCCGTGCAATATTTTGTTTTCAAATTTTGGCAGCAAATAGCCACAAAGCGATCATAGGTGAACATCACTGTCACCCAAACTGAGCAGTCCCTTATGCCATAAGCTACCGCGAGATTCACACTGCAGGCTGGAACGATGGTCAAGAAACTGGATGGGAAAGTGATGAGAACAATCCGGATTAATATCACGCCTGTGATAATGACCAGGAGATCCGTCACCACCATCGACAGCAGGTAGACCGTGATACACCTGGAGAGACCACATCGTCTGCGGAACATTACCCCAATCACGGCCAAGTTAGCTGCAACAGAGGAAGACAGAGGGAGTGACTATGTGTCAGTCATTGTGTGTGTGTGTGTGTTTATGGGTGTTGTGAATGAGATTATGTGCGAGTGTATAGTGTGAGAACACGTGTGTGTGTGTGTGTGTGTGTGTGTGTGTGTGTGTGTGTGTGTGTGTGCTGTGAGCATCTGGTTTGTATTTTGTGTGTGTGGTGTGTGAGGTTTGCATTTTGTGGGTGGTGTGTACTGTGTGTGTTACGAACCAGCAACAAACGAAACACACTGAGTCATGATTCAGTGTTAAAAACTATTTTATTAATCACTACTTATGATAATTCAAAAAAATAAATATAAAAATGTTAGCATGTTAGAATTCAAAATTGTTAAACCTTGAACATTAACCCCAATACCTAAACTCTTAGTGTGTGTGTGTGTGGCAAAGTCCCAAACTCCAAGTCCAACCAATGGTTCTTAAAGTTCAGTTCAGCAATCCATAAGGTGAAACATGAGTAAAGGCTTCTTCAACAACCACTGTTGTCTGAAGATAAGACGTAGATGCAGAGAACATAGGGAGAGTAATTACGAAATCCAAATGTTCCACGATGGAACCCAAACGACACTTCAGTGTTTACTCGGTAGTGACTTCCTCACACCGAAAAGCATCCGAACCGTGGTCGTCCACACAAATACCTGTTTCCTTCTACAGGTCAGCAACAAAGTGAACTCCACCGGTTTACTTCCAATTTCCATACATGTATTTCAGTGGCAGACACAGTTATTGTTTCTCATCCATCGATAGAGAAAACTCGCAGGCTGGTGTCTCTCTCCCTTCTCTCTCTCCTTCTTCAACTGACCTCTTCAACAACGTCATTACGTCCTTTATCTTCTATTGACGTAAGCACACCCCACACACACAAACACACACACACACACACACACACACAAACACACACACACCCTCTATCTTAAAGGGACATTCACTGAGTCCTTAACACCTCCTACCTAAAAAGAATTTTTCCCAAGAAAAATTTTAACCGCGCATACAGTTAGTAATGGGAATAATTATCCTGCGACACAATTACAGAATATCAGACTAGTAAAGATACATGTTTCGCATTTAGCATCGGGAAAGAAAATCAGCAATTACACTATCTTTGCCTTTAATGTGAGTTGAGATCAAACTCTTGCAAAATTAACCTCCAGTTTAACAGCCTTCTGTTCTTCTTTTTGACTCGCCTCAGAAACACCAATGGGTTATGATATGTATACACCGTGAATGGTTTCTGAGCGGTGCAAACATATACACTGAAATGTTGCAAGGCTGAAACAAGCGACAGTATTTCTTTCTCTATGGTGGAAAAATTCTTTTTGTGCCAATTAAATTTCTTTGAAAAGTAAGCTACCGGATGGTCAATATCATCAAGGTCACCCTTCTGCAGCAACACAGCTCCTGCAGCTTCATCACTAGCATCTACTGCTAACGAAAATGGCTTTTCAAAGTCAGGTGATTTGAGCACAGGGTGGTAGCATAAAATGGCTTTCAGCTTCTCAAATGCTTCTTGACAAGAATCTGTCCAAACAAACTTTACTCCGTTCTTCAGAAGATTAGTTAGGGGAGAGCAATATCAGCAACATTTTTACAAGATTTTCTATAATATCCAACCATTCCCCAAAATGTTCTAACAGTCCTCGTACCTGTGGGCACAGGGAACTCAGATATTGCTTGAACTTTTGCCTTAACAGGAGCTTGCTTGCCTTGACCAACAACATAACCAAGATACTTCACAGTGGCATGGCCAAATTCACTTTTAGCCAAGTTAACTGTAAGGTTAGCCTCGAAAAGTCTTTCAAACAACCTTTCTAACGCAGAGGTGTGATCCTCCCATGTATCGTTCCAGGTAACTAAGTCGTCAATTCAGGCATCTGTAACTCATGAATCACTGAATTAATCCTTCGTTGAAGTGTTGCCGGAGCATTTTTCATTCCAAGTGGCAAAACATTATATTCATACAATCCAGAAAGGGTTATAAAGGCAGAAATCTCCCTTCCTCTTTCTGTTAATGGAACACACCAGTACCCTTTTACTAGTTCAATCTTTGTACGAAATTTAGCCTTTACAACTCTGTCTATGCAATCATTCACCCAAGGAATAGGGTAAGCATCTGACTTCGTTACAACATTCACTTTCCTGTAATCTGTGCAAAATCTAACAGTTCCAGCAGGTTTAGGTACAATAACACAGGGTGAACTCCAGTTTGAAGTAGAATATCTAATAATATCATTTTCCAACATGTATTTTATCTACTTATCAACAAGTTGACTTTTTTCCACATTCATTCGATATGGGTGTTGTTTGATTGGTTTTGCATCCCCAACATCAACACCATGTATAATTATCGATGTTCTGTTTGGAACATCTGGGAACAGATTTTTAAATTTTAAAATTAATTCTCTCATCTGTTGTTTTTTGCGAAACGTGTAAATGGTCCAACTTCGTTTCAAGGTTCTCTAGGATATTGTCTTTTTTTTAGTTTCGATGGAACAATATTTGGTCTAAATTGGCCTTCCTCAATATCAACATCAGGCATTCTAGAAACAACCTTCATATCATCCACCAAGGCCACAACTGAATCTCTCTCATAATAAGACTTCAGCATGTTTACATGACAGAGTTGTGTTTTCTTGCGTCTATTTGGTGTTTTGATTATAAATGTCAAATCAGTCACATGAGATTCAATAACATAGGGTCTAGAAAAACGAGATTGCAATGGATTATTTTGGTTAGAGAAAAATACAAACACCTTTTGCCCTACTGCAAATGTCCTAGGCCTAGCACGTCTGTCAAAACATGTCTTCATTCTTATCTGGCTGGTTTTCAAATTCTCTCTCGCTAGCTAGCAGACTCTCTCCAACCGAGTTTTAAATTTTTGGACATAGCCCAACGGACTCAAGTGCACTTCTTCATTAACCCATTACTCTCTTAACAATTCCGAAGGTTCTCTCACCCTATGTCCAAATACAAGCTCAAACGGACTAAATCCTAATGACTCCTGGATTGATTCTCTAATGGCAAACAAAAATAAATGAACGCCTTCGTCCAAATCCTTTGTGTTTTCAAAGCAATAAGTCTTCAGCATATTTTTGAGAGTAGAATGAAATCTCTCCAGAGCTCCCTGAGATTCTGGGTGATATGCAGATGATACAATCTGCTTTTCTCCAAGCTCATTGACGAGTTGCTGAAAAGAATTAGACATAAAATTACTGCCTTGATGAGATTGGATTTCTTTTGGCAAACCAAACAAGGTAAAACATTTTAAAAGAGCCTTTGACACCGTCTTGGCCTTAATAATTCTAAGGGGTATTGCCTCTGGAAATCTAGAGGTGGCACACATGATGGTTAACAAATACTTATTTCCAGTCTTAGACTTTGGTGATGGGCCAACACAGTCCACAATCACCTTCGAAAAGGGTTCACCGAAAGCAGGAATTGGCTTCAACGGAGCCACAGGGTTTTTTTGATATGGTTTACCTGTCATCTGACATGTGTGACAGGTTCGACAAAACATCACCGCATCCTTTCTCAAACCAGGCCAATAGCATTGTTTCAAGATCTTCCCTACAGTTTTATTCACACCAAAATGACCACCCAAAGGCATACTATGGGCCAGTTTTAAAATCTCATTCATATAAACTTTTGGAACCACACCCTGATGAATAACTTCCCATTCCTCATTAACAGGAACATGAGGAGGTCTCCATTTCCTCATTCAGATTCCATTTATGACATAATATCCAATTGGCACTTTTTCAATCTCCTCACATGAGAGTGCTTTTTCTTTCAATTCTGTAAGCTCAGGGTCCTTTGTCTGTTCCACCATAAATTCCTTCCTCGACAAAGACAAATCTTATTATTCAGGCTCACTATAAGGACGTTGATCCTCCATTGAAGACAGAAAAGTCTCAGACAAGGCATCATAATTTTCTTTCTGTTTAGGACTGTCACAGGGAACAACTTCAGACTGCACAGGACTGTTGGCCTTGGCTAATTCTTTAGCTCTAGCTCATGTCACCGCACATGATGGGTAAACATCTGGATCATTCTCAGACTCATCAATCCTTGGTTTGGTCGTTAACCGTACCACAGGAACAAATTGTCCATCCGCAAGGTCATTCCCCAATAACAAAGAAACTCCTTCCACTGGCAAACTAGGTCTTATCCCTATCTCAATAGGTCCTTCTACGAACTTTGACTTCAAAATCACCTTGTCCAAAGGGACAGACATGGTGTCACCTGTAACGCCTCGCAGTAGATTTACCTCACCAGTGTTAGTTCCTTCACCAAAATTTCAAACACTGTCCAGCAAGAGAGATTTACAAGCCCCAGTATCTCTAAGAATTTTCACTGGCACTTGGGGTGACCCATCATTCAGTGAAACAAAACCCTCCGATACATAAGAACGGAGTTCCTTTCTAACCTCCTCCAACTTTTCAGCTTTTACCTCTTGCAAGGACTGATCTTTAACAGCATCTCCTAAACCTTTTTGATTTTTAATTGCCTGAAAGCAAGCATTGGGCACAGTTTCCTTCCTTTTCTTCAAAAGGGCACAATTAGATATCACATGGCCAGGTTTCTTACAGTAATAACAAGTACGCTCAACAGGTTTCTCCAGCCCTGGCTTCTTTTCATCCTTCCCTTTTTGATTACCTCCCAATTTAATCTCCAGTTTACCTGGATTGTCCTTATAGCTCTTTTGAAAGGTTTTAGGTGGTCCCCATTTGGATTTATGGGTTAAAACATAATTATCTGCCAACCTAGCAGTTTCTTGTAAAGTTTCCACTCCCTTTTCATTTAAATATGTTGTTAATTCAGCTAGAACACATCTTTTAAAGTATTCTACTAACATCAATTCTTTCAATTTATCAAAATCCCCATCTACATTTTTAACCATGCACCATCATTCAAAACATATTCTCTTCCCATTGGCAAATTCCATATAAGTTTGATCTGCATATTTCCTCAAATCTCTAAGTTTTTGTCTATAAGCTTCCAGTACCAATTCATAGGCCTTCAACACTGCTTGTTTTACCTTGGTATAATCAGCTGCATCCTCAACAGACAAAGCCGAATAAGCTTTTTGAGCTTTCCCTTTAATTACACTCTGTAACTTAAGAGTCCATCCTTCCTTTGGCCGGTTTGAGCTCACAGCAACCTTTTCAAAATGTTGGAAATACTGAACAACCTGATCTTCCTCAAAAGGAGGGACTAATCGAACCTCCTTGCTGGCTACAAACCCATCATCAGAATCAGATTCCAAACTCTTTCACTTCATTTTTAACTCATGCCGCCTCTGTTTTTCCTTCTCTTCTGCCTCAAACTTTAACCGAATTAGTTTCCGTTCCCATTCAGCCTCTATCTTTAACAGGGTTTGCTCTCGTTCAGCCTCTAGCTTTGCCACCTGCACCTGTGCCTCAGAAATCGCCAGTTCACTGCCAGGAAACTGTTTTAACACTTCCTCCTCAAACACCTTTTTTTCCACATAATGGCCAGCTATCAGTCTCTGAATATCTGCCTTTCTCATAAATCGTGTTACTGCCTCAAGCTGTAGCTCTGCAGCAATTTTCACCACATCAGGCTTCCTCATCCCCTGCAATCCTCCAGGCAAGGGTTTTTTTTCAAAAATGTATTTATTGTGGCTGGTTTCCACACACACAAGCCAATTGAAAAGAATTTATCAGACCTCTTTCAACAATCTTTGGATTGAATCTCGAACGAATCTCGTCAATCTGGGGAACGATCCCAGACGACACTCGTTAATCTTTGAGTTGGATCCCGGACGAACCCCCAATTTTGTTATGAACCAGCAACAAACGAAACACACTGAGACATGATTCAGTGTTAAAAACTATTTTATTAATCACTACTTATGATAATAAGAAAAATAAAAGTAAAAATGTTAGTATGTTAGAATTCAAAAATGTTGAACCTTGAACATTAACCCCAAAACCTAAACTCTTAGTGTGTGTGTGGCAAATTCCCAAACTCCAAGTCCAACCAATGGTTCTTAAAGTTCAGTTCAGCAAGCCATAAGGTGAAACATGAGTAAAGGCTTCTTCAACAACCACTGTTGTCTGAAGATAAGTCGTAGATGTAGAGAACATAGGGAGAGTAATTACGAAATCCAAATGTTCCACCATGGAACCCAAACGACACTTCAGTGTTTACTCGGTAGTGACTTCCTCACTCCGAAAAACATCCGAATCGTGGTCGTCCACACAAATACCTGTTTCCTTCTACAGGTCAGCAACAAAGTGAACTCCACCGGATGACTTCCAATTTCCATACATGTATTTCAGTGGCAGACACAGTTATTGTTTCTCATCCATCTATGGAGAAAACAAGCAGGCTGGTGTCTCTCTCCCTTCTCTCCCTCTCCCTTCGACTGACCTCTTCAACAACGTCATTACGTCCTTTGTCTTCTATTGACGTCAGCACGCCACACACACACACACACACACACACACACACACACACACACACAAACACACACACACACACTATCATAAAGGGACATTCACTGAGTCCATCACAGTGTGGGATATATTTTTTGATTGGATGTGGTGTGTGCTTTATATTGTGCTTTCGAATGTACGTGTGTGACAAAGAAAAGATAGTGGAACTCAGAATAAATTGTACTGAACGATGCTTAGTCTGACATTTATTGTTTGACTCTTGAAACTGAGTTGACAGTTACCCAACTAAGAATTCTATCATGTGATTAACTGCACTGTGATTTTAATTTTTTTTTAAATACTTTTTAAAAATTTTATTTACAGCATGATAACAGGCCTTTCCGGCCCAACGACTCTGCGCCACCCAATTTAAACCCCAAAATTAACCTACCCGTATGTCTTTTGAAATGTGGGAGGAAACCGGAGCACCTGGAGGAAACCCATGCAGTCACGGGAGAAGGTACAAACTCCTTACAGACAGCGACGGGAATCGAAAACCGATCGGTGGCGCTGTAATAGCATTGCGCTAACTGCTACGCTACTTCAGTTTGGATCTTACCAGAGAGTCTGTCTCTGTAGAAAAAATCCAAGCAAGAACCTTATCTTCCACTGAAAACCATCACCACTGATTTTTGTGTTGTTTGTCTGCACTTCCATACCACTGAAAATCCTGAAAAAAGCTTGTTTTTCTTTAAGTTTCACCCTATCCAATATTTCTCCCTCTGGTACAACAATGCCATCGACCCCTCCTCTTGTGAAGATACCCAGATGGATGTTTGGAACTCACTTCCCAAAAACAATATATGCATATTTAAACCACATTTGGATGTGTATTTGAAGAGCGTTAAAGACATGGTGCTAAAAGTGGGATGAGGCGTTTTCCACTGGCACAGAGACAGTTCACCAACTGGTCCAACATTGTAAATCTTCATAACTCAGTTCAATCACAGATCACTGCTGCAAAGCTGCGCTCCCTCGGATGTCCCTTTTACATGCACGTCTTCATCCACCAAACCAATTCAGTATTTCACTCCGCTCCCTCCTCACATGCACCGCCAGTGATCTGGTTTGTCGAATCCACATGTAGTTTACGATAACCCACAATTTTCCCCCTTCACCAAGAATTTCAATATAAAGCGCTATTACACCGTGCACTCCTCTCGCCTCCACTTACTTGAGCTGAAATCCTATCCATCTGGATTCATCAATGACCGATATTCCACATTGCACTCTCCAGAAATTCACTTTCATCACCTCTCAGTAGCCAGTACATTGAATCATAAAATCGAAAGTTCAAATACCCATCCTGCACTTACTGACTAACTGGATCCTCAGTTCTGTGATTTCAAACAATTTTGTTTGAAACTGTTCATACAAATGCCAAAAGAAAATAAATCGCTTCCATTGTAGTTGGGTGTTTCCCATCAGAATGAGAAGAAATTATATAATCGGTATAGAAACCATTCAAGATTAGAAAGTGTAAAGAAGAAACTAGACCGCTAATTGTGATGAAATGCACGATAAAGAAATAAAACTTCAAAGGTATAAAATATTCAAATATAATGGCACAACCATTAGGAGTAAACCATGAAAGGGGATTAATGATACTGGAAGAACAGCAAAGGGATAAAAATCTACAATTGACAGAAAGCAACAATCCCAGTAAACACAGCAGTGATGCAACATTTCACAACATTTTACAGATTGATAATTAACACCAATACATTACCAGGAATGCCGATGACTGCAATGATGGAATAGCAAATGGCCAACCCCAAGATCTGTGGAACTCCGTGCATTTCTCCTGAAAGCTTTAAACAAACAATACGCTGCACTTACTGTCTGTTATATTTATACCCGACATCAGTCACCAGGGAGCAGATTAGGAAGGTATCTTTGTTTTTTATGATAATTACATTGATTGAAACAAGCAATTTAAAGCAGCTGATGCCAATAATTGTTTTGATGAAGAAATGTGTAGAGTGTGTAATCCTGCTTCCATTTCTTCCAAGAAAAGTAACAACAGTCTCAAGGAGTTGATGTCATTGGTGAAAGCTCTCTTTAGCCACTGAACACAGCAACCTGGAACAAGAAGCTTTTCACATTAAAAAATGAACAGCAATTTCAGATTTAGTTTGTGGAATCAGCAAAGTCAAATTGAAATTCAAGTTTATTGTCATTTGCACAAGTACCTGTATTCACAGGTGCAATGAAAAATGTACTGCCAGCAGCATGACAGGCACATCACATCAATGAAGCAGCATTCACAAGAGAAACATAAATTGAACAAAATTTTACTTCATTTCAGTGCAAAGTGATGAAAGTGGTCATGATGCTGGTAAACTCAGTGATGAGAGTTGTGACAGATGGTTCAAGAACTGAATGGTTGAAGGGAAGTAGCTGTTCTTGAACCTGGTGGTGTGGGACTTGAGGCTTCTGTACCTGCTGGCTAATGGTAGCTGCGATAAGACGGCATGGGCCGGATGGTGGGGATCTTTGATGACGAATGTTGCCTTCTTGAGGCAGCACCTCCTGTAGATTCTAGCAATGGAGTGTAGGGATGTGCCAGTGATGTATTGGGAAGAGTACACTACTTTCTGCAGACTCTTATGTTCATTCACATTTGAGTTGCCGGCCAGACCCTGATGTAACCATTCAGGACACTTTCAACAGTACTTCTGTAGAAGTTTGTTGTTCAGTGACAAGCCAAACCTACTCCACCTCCAAAGAAAGTAAAGATGCTGGCGCACCTTCCTTGTGATTTCACCTAATTGCAGAGCTCAGGACAGGTCAGCCGATATGTTAGTGCCCAGGAATTTAAAGCCGTTGACTCTCTCCACCGCCAATCCCCCAGTGTAGACTGCTGCATGTTTACCCTCCTTCCCCTATTTGGCAGTGAACCATGGAATAAAGGATGAGGGGATGAGAGGAGAGGAGATGAGATGGGCAGGAACTGGGAGAAGGTGATGGCGTCCTAACAAGTGACAGGGTGGGAAGAGGTGTAGTCAAGGTAACTGTGGGAGTCAGAGGTTTTTTTTTGTATTTCCTGCTATCCTTGAAAGTTAGTATTACCACATTTTGACACATCTGTTCTTAGTTGTAGCTCTTCCCTTGATTGGTGAGTAATCTAACTTCCGAGGGGTGGAATGTAGTATTAGAGCACATGGCTGTCACGTGACCTTAACAACACTGACCCTGCTGGTCGGAGGACAGCATTGTTCTTTGGATCGGAAGTGACATCACTGTCAATCAAGGTGTAGCTTAGGGATAGGGATTGGCTTTGGAGAGGCACCGACTGACCATTGGTCATGGCAGACACCTTTGTCCTTGACCCCCAAACCATTGGCCTGTCTAAATCACCTGGCTAGGCTCCACCCAGACTCCTAGCACTATAAGGAGTGTTGCAACCCCTGGGTCTCCCTCTCTCGACAACGTTGCAGAGACCACTGGAAAGAGTGTGCACCACCCTGTGGTTTGGAAGCATTTTAGTCAGATTCCAGGCAGTGTTAGAGCCAATGCTTGTTTGGATCAAGGTATTCGTGCATTGAAGTGTTTATCCCTCGATTAGCTGTACCTTGTTTATTGCGTGTGTGTGTGTGTGTGTGTGTGTGTGTAAGTATCTCATCCTTGTTGTGATTCCCCCTCACGTTTGCAGCCTCCTGTGTGTGTGTGCAAGTGTGCATCTGTTCCCATTCATTCTGTACCCGTGTTTTCCTTTGTGATTCAACTATTTTTAAAATTACAAAGACTGTGTCCAGAGTTCCTCTACCTTTTAAGGCCTCAAAGAACTGTTCCCCACAATAGTGGGGTGACATTCTTAATTAAGGATGAGATCAGGGTGATAGTGAGAGATGATATAAGATCCAAGAAGCAGTATGTTGATTCCATCTGGGTAGAGACTAGGAATACTAGGGGGAAAAACATCACTGGTGGAAGTTGTTCATTGGCCAGTGAATTATAACATTACAGTGGCTCAGGAAATAGACCAAGAAATATCTGATGCATGTAAGAATGGAACGGCAGTTGTCACGGGGGACTTTAAATTCCACATAGATTGGGCGAATTAAGTTGGTCGAGGCAGCCTTGAAGTGGACTCCACAGAATGCATCCGTGATAACTTTCTTGAACATTGTGTTAGTGAACCTACAAGGAAATGGTCTCTTGGGTCTGGTCCTGTGCAAAGAGACAGGTAAAATTAATGATCTTGTAGTTGGGGATCCTCTTGGAAAGAGTGATCAAAGTCTGATTAAATTCCTCAGACAAATGGAGGGTGCAATAGTTCAATCTAAAACCAATGTATTGTGCCTAACCAAGGGAGACTACAACAGGATGAGGGAGGAGTTGGCCAGTGTAGACTGGGAATATGGTATATGGCAGGACAGTTGAGGACAAGTGGAAGAGGTTTATCGTGGTGCTCAACAAAAGTATATTCCAGTTAAAAGCAAGGACAGTAAGGGTGGGGAGAGCAAGCCTTGGATAACTAAAGAAATAAAAGAAGGCATCAAGCTAAAAGGTCATGCATACAAAGTCGCCAAGAGCAGTGGAAAGCAGGAGGATTGGGAAAACATTAAAAAGCAACAATGGACCACTAAGTAAGCAACATGGAAAGAGAAGATAGGTTATGAAAGTAAACTCGCACAAAATATAAAAACAGATTGTAAAAGTTTTTACAATTATATAAAGCAGAAAAGGTTGGCGAAAGTGAACTTGGGTCCCTTGGAAGATGAAAAAGGGGAATTAATATTGAGTAATGTGGAAATGGGTGACGCTTTAAAGGACTATTTTGTGTCAGTCTTCACGGTGGAGGACATCTATAACACGCCAAAGAGAGATGTTATGGATGTGATGGGAGGTGAGGACCTCAATACATTCAAGTTCACTGAAGAGATAGTGATGAGTGGGCCTAAAGGTAGACAAGTCCCCTGGTCCTGATGGGATGCATTCCAGGGCACTAAGAAAAAGCAGAAGCTATAGTCAAGGCGTTTATGATAATTTACCAAAATTCTCTGAACTCTGGGTTAGTCCCAGCAGATTGGAAGGCAGTGAATGTCACGCCACTATTTAAAAAATAATGTAGGCATAAGGCAGGTAACTGTAGGCCAGTTAGCTTAACATCTGTAGTCGGGATAATTGATTGAAGCTATCATTAAGGAAGAAATAGCGAGACATCTGGATGGAAGTGGTTCTATCAGGCAGACCCAGCATGGATTCAGGAAGGGCAGGTCCTGTTTGACAAACTTACTGGAGCTCTTTAAGGATACAATGAGCACAGTGGATAGAGGGGAACATGTGGATGTTGTATACTTGGATTTTCAGAAGGCGTTCAAGAAGGTGCCGCATAAAAGTCTTATCCATAAGATAAGGATACGTGGAGTTGGGGTAAGGTATTCGCACGGATAGAGGATTGGTTAACCAATAGAAGGCAGAGAGTTGAGATAAATGAGCGTTTCTCTGGTTGGCAAACAGTGGTGAGTGGGTTACGCAGGGGTCGGTGCTGGGCCCGCAACTGTTTGATATAAATTCTCTATTTGGAAGAGGGATCTGAGTGTAGAATGTCTGATTTGCTGATGACTCTAAATTGAGTGGAAGAGCAAATTGTGCAGAGGATGCAGAGAGTCTGCAGAGGGATTTAGATAGGTTAAATAACTGGGCAAGTTTCTGGCAGATGGAGTACAATGCTGATAAATGTGAGGTCGTCCACTTTGGAAGGAAAAGTAGATCAGATTATTATTTAAATGGTGAAAGTCTGCAGCATGCTGTTGTGCAGAGGGACTTGGGAGTGCTTGTGCATGAATCGCAAAAGATTGGTTTGCAGGTTATCAAGAAGACAAATGGAATGTTGGCCTTCATTGCTAGAGGGATTGAATTTAAGAGCAGGGAGGTTATGCTGCAACTTCACAGGGTACTAGTGAGGCCGCACCTGGAGTACTGCGTGCAGTTCTGGTCTCTTTACTTGAGGAAGGATATCCTGGCTTTGGAGGTGGTGCAGAGGAGGTTCACCAGGTTGATTCCGGAGATGACGGGGTTAGCCTATGAGGAGGGATTGGGACTATATTTGCTGGATTTCAGAAGAATGAGAGGGGATTTTATATAAACATATGAAATTATGAAAGGGACAGATAATATAGAGGCAGGAATGTTGTTTCCACTGCTGGTTGAGAATAGAACTAGGAGATGTAGCCTCAAGATTCGGGGGAATAGATTTAGGACTGAGAAGAGAAACTACTGTTCCCAGTGAGTAGTGAATCTGTGGAATTCTCTGCCCAGGAAAGCAGTAGAGGCTCCCTCATTAAATATATTTAAGACACAGTAGAACAGATTTTTGCATCGTAGGGGAATTAAGGGTTATGGGGAAAAGGAAGGTGGGTGGATCTGAGTCCATGGTCAGATCAGCCATGAACTTATTGAATGACGGAAGAGGCTCGACAGGCCAGATGGCCGACTCCTGCTCCTATTTCTTGTGCTCTTATCCACACTCTCTCTCACACCACACACACAACACAGAGACTTCTGTCTTCCTCTATTGCAGCTAACTTGGCCGTGATTGGGGTAATGTTCTGCAGACTATGTGGTGTCTCCAGATGTATCACTGTCTACCTGCTGTCGATGGCGGTGACGGATCTCCTGGTTATTATCATGGGTGTGGTACTAATCTGGATTATTCCCATAACTTTCCCGCTCAGTTTCTTGACCATCGCTCCAGTTTGCAGTGTGAATCTCACAATAACGTCTGGCATAAGAGACTGATCCGTCTGGGTGACGGTGATGAGCACCTTTCATCGCTTTGTGGCTATTGTCTGCCAAAAATTGAAAAAGAAATATTGCACGGAGCGAAAGGCCGCTGTGGTGATCGGAACAGTAACTGCCCTGAGCTGTTTCAAAATATATTTTTTGTATTTTATACATGAACCTCCACATAAAACCGAGCCCACAACGTGCAAAATTAATCCAACTTATTACAACTCACATAGCTGGGCAGCATATGACTGGATCAATAGCATTCTGACCCCTTATCTGCCATTCGTTCTAATCTTGCTGCTCAGTTTCCTAACCGTCAGACACATTTTAAGGGCCTTAGAATCCACAGGAGACTCCAGGGCGATGGGAACAGTGAGAGACAGAGTGACCCGGAGATGGACAGCCGCAGGAAGTCTACCGTCCTGCTACTCAGTATTTCGGGTATCTTCATCCTCTTGTGGCTACTGACACTGATAACTTTCCTCTACATTCGCATTGTCGACGTCATTCCCTTTTCAGATTCCAATTTCAGTGACTCACTTTTCCCTCTGGAAGAAAGCGGGTACGTGCTTCTGTTCTTGTGTTCCTGCGTGAACTCATTTATTTATGCAGGGACACAGAGCAAGATTAGAGATGAGATAAAGCTGGGGCTGAAATATCCACTGACTCTCATTAATAAATTACTGAAATAAAGTTTTCATTGTTGGGGAACAATTTGTGTTGCAAACCGCCCTCATCTTCTTTTCTATTATCTTGCCTGCTCGATGAGTCTCATCAGCGGCTTTATGTCATAGGAGTTTGAGGAGATTTGGTCTGTCACCAAAGACTCTTGCAAATTTCTATGGATATTCGTTGGAGAGCATTATGATTGGTTGCTTCACTGCCTGATATGGAGGCTCCAATCCACACAATCACAAGAATCTGCAGAGGATTCCCTTCGTACTGTACTGCTTCCATAAAACAACAAATTTCACATCATATAAGACAGTGATAATAAATATGATTCTGACACAGCACGGAAAACAGGCCCTTCAGCCCAACTCGTCCATGCTGAACAAGTTGCCAAACTGAGCCAGTCAAATTTGCCTGCATTTGGCCCATATCCCTCTCAACCTTTCCTGTCCATGTACCTGTCCAAATGTCTTCTAAACATTGCAGTTGTTCCCACCTCTACCACTTCCTATGGCAGCTCGTTCCACACACTCATCAGACTCTATCCTTGTTTCTGAGTCTATGCTGCATTGTGATGATGCCTTGCTCCTTCCTGCTTTGTCAATTTTGTTTGCCGCCATCTTGCCTACTCAGTCATGTCATCACAGAGTTACTCAGCATGGAAACAGGCCCTTCGGCCCACCAACTCCATGCCGACCATCAAGCACCCGTTTACACTAATCCCTATTTTATTCTCCCCACATTACCAGCATCTCCCCCACATTCTACCTTCACATTCACAGGCATCCTTCAAGACCGAGAATACATGGAACGTGACTGGTTCAGACAGCGTACCTGGCTGAGTACCAGAGATCATTGTGGGCCAACTGTCTGGAATATTTACGGATGTATTCAACCTCTTGCTTCTGCAGTCTGGGGTTCACATCTGTTTCAAAAAGTCATCTGCTGTACCGGTGCCCAAGAAGAGCTTGGTGACATCCCTGAATGACGACAGTCTGATGCACTTAAATCAACTGTAATGAAGTGCTTCTAAAGGTTGGTTTTGGCGCAATTCAAATCCTGCCTCAGATGACCAGGATCTGTTTCGATTTGCCTACCAGCAGAAAAGATCTACAGCAGATGTGATTCCTCTGGCTCTTCACTCTGCTCTGGACCATCTGGACAACAGGAATACATACGTCAGGATGCTGTTCATCGACTGCAATTTCTGATGAGCTGGTCTGGGCCCTGCACATAGATGCAGTCACAAGGAAGGCGTGCCAGTGGCTTTACTTTCTCAGGAGGTTAAGGAGGTTCGGCTTATCACCGAAATTCCAAACAAACTTCTTCAGATGTACAGTTGAAAGTATCCTTATTGGTTGCATCGTGGTCTGAAAGGCAATTTGAATGTGCAGCAGTGTAAGAATCTGCAGAGAGTAGTTGACTCTGCCGAATACGTCACGGACACATCCCTCCCCACAATAGGTAGTATCTACTGGAGACACTTCCTCAAGGAGGTTTCATCCACCTTCAAAGCTCCCCACCAGCCAGAACATGGCATCTTCTCGCAGCTACCATCAGGCAGGAGGTGCAGAAGCCTGAAGTCCTACATCACCAGGTTCAATAACAGTTACTTCCCTTCAACCATTCAATTCTTGAAGCAACCGACACAAGCCTCATCACCAGAGTTTACCATCACCATGACACTTTCTACAATTTGTACTAAAATGGGCCTTGTTTTTATTTGCTCTAATTGTGTCCTTTCTTGTAAAAACTGTAAAGAAAATTCTTCTCTTGTGAATGCTGCTTATTTATGTTGTGTGCCAGTTATTCTGCTGCAAGCTAGGTTTTCATTGCACCTGTGCACACATGTACTTGTGTATATGACAGAAAACTCAACCATGACTTTGACTTTTATCATTCCACAAACGAAATCCAATGTGTCTGTTAATTTTTTAATACCAAAAACACTTTTTCTTGGGTGTTGTGTTCAATCGGCCAAAGGTAGCTTTCACCAGTTACTTCCACCCTTCATGAATTTCATTATATTTCTTGGAAAAAATGGAAGCAGGATTACACATTACAAACATTCATTCATCAAAACAATGATTGGCATCAGCTGCTTTGTCGTTTGTATTAATTAATATAATTAGCTGCTTTTAGTTGCATGTTTCAATTAATGAAATTTGCATAAAAACAAAGATGCCTTTCTAACCTGCTCCCTGGTGACTGATATCGGATATAAATATAACAGACTGTGAATGCAGAGTATTGTGTGCTTCAAGTTTTCAATAGAAATAGATGGAGTTGTATGAATCTTGGAGTTGGCCATTTTCTATTCCATCATTGCAGTCATTGGCATTCCTGGTAAAGTATTGGTGTTAATTATCAATCTGCAAAATGTTGTGAAATGTGGCATCACTGCTGTGTTTACTGGGATTGTTGCTTTCTGTCAATTCTAGATTTTACCCCTTTGCTATTCTCCCAGTTTCATTAATACCCTTTAGTTGTTTTCTCCTGCTGGTTGTACCATTTGAATTGAATATTTTCTTCCTTTTAAATTTTATTTCTTTAGAGTGCATTTCATCACATTTAGCAGTACAGTTTCTACTTTGCAACTTCTGATCATCAATGGTTTTGTTACCTCTTATATCATACCTTCTCATTCTGATAGTAAGCACCCACCTACAATAAAATGGAAGCATTTTTTTTTCTTATGGCATTTTTATGAACAGTTTCAAACAAAATGTGACACGAAATTACATGAAGGAGTTTCAAAAAGGACATGGGGTGTTTAGAAAACAGCATGAGAATATTGAAATAGTGGAACTGAGAATCCAGTATGTCAGTAAATGTAGGATGGGTATTTGAAACTGAGATTTTGTGATTCAATGTACTGGCTGCAGAGAGGTGATGAAAGTGAATTTATGGAGAGTGCAATGTGGAAGATCGGTCATTGATGAATCCAGATGGATGGGATTTTAGCTCAAATCAGTGGAGACAAGAGGCGGAGTACATGGCGTAACAGGGCTTGATATTGGTATTCTTGGTGAAGGAGGAAAATTGTGCGGTGTCTTAAACTACATGTAGATTGGACAAACCAGATCACTGGTGGTGCATGCGGGGAGGGAGCGGAGTGAAATACAGAATTGGTTTGGTGGATGAAGACGTGCATATGAAAGGAACATCCGAGGGAGCGCAGCTTTGCAGCAGTGATCTGTGATTTAACTGAGTTATGAATATTTACAATGTTGGGCCAGTTGGTGCACAGTCTCTGTGCCAGTGGAAAAAGCCTGATCCCACTTTTTAGCCCCATGTCTATAGCACTCTTCAAATACACATCCAAATGCGGTTTAAATATGCATATATCACTTTCGGGAAGTGAGTTCCAAACATCCATCTGGGTGTCTTCGCAACAGGAGGGGTCGATGGCATTGTTGTACCAGAGGGACAAGTATTGGATGGGGTGAACTGAATTGAAAAAGAAGCTTTTTCAGGATTTCCAGTGATGTGGAAGAGCCGACGAACAGGACAGGTCGATGGAACTCTTGTATTAGAGGGAGGAATACTGGATGGGGTGAAACTCGAAGAAAAATTAGCTTCCCTTAGGATTTTATGTCATGTGGAAAAGATGACGAACAGCACGAAAAGCAGTGGTATTGATGGTGTTGAAATTTTCAGTGGAAAATAATGTTCTATTTCTGGTTCTTTTCCAGACACAAAGTCTCTGGTAACATTGAAAATGAGGTATGTTGCAACATCACAGCGCAGTAAATCACCTGATGGAATTCTTCGTGGAGTAACTATCAAATCAATAAACGTCGCACTGAATACCGTCAAGTACAGTTTTATCTGAGTCTCAATGTTTTTCTTCATTGTCACACACGCACATTTAAAGATCAAGAAAGACACCACACAGCACATGCATTCAAAGAAATGGATGCCACGCACTCAAAAAGCGCACCACCCACAAAAAACACACCGCACAGAATAAATACAAAACATACCAACACACCATGCACGTACACACAAACACCACACATTTATGCACACACACGTATTCTCACACCACAAACTCTCTCTCACACACACAAATACACACAAATACACACACACACACACACACACACACACACACACACACACACACACACACACACACACACACTCACCAACACAAACCCACTCCCTCTGTCTTCCTCTGTTGCAACTAACTTGGCAGTGATTGGGGTAATGTTCCGCAGACGATGTGGTCTCTCCAGATGTATCACTGTCTACCTGTTGTCGATAGCAGTGACGGATCTCCTGGTCATTATCACAGGAGTGATATTAATGCGGATTGTTCCCATCACTTTCCTGTCCAATTTCCTGACCATTGCTCCAGCCTGCAGTGTGAATCTAGCGGTAGCTTATGGCATAAGGGACTGCTCCGTCTGGGTGACGGTGATGTTCACCTATGATCGATTTGTGGCTATTTGCTGCCAAACATTGAAAATAAAATACTGCATGGAGCGAACGGCGGTTGTGGTGATCGGAACAGTTACTGCCCTGAGCTGTTTCAAAATTGGATTTCTCTATTTTGCATTTGAACCTCCACATAAAGCCTAGCCCACACTGTGCAAGATGAAGTCAGCGTTTTATACCTCACCTGGCTGAGCAGCATTTGACTGGATCGATAGCATTTTAGTCCCTTGTCTGTCATTCGTTCTAATTTTGCTGCTCAATTTCCTCACCGTCAGGCACATTTTAATGGCCATTAGAATCCGCAGGAGACTCCAGGGCAGCGGGAAAAGTGAGAGGCATAGTGACCCAGAGACGGACACCCGCAGGAAGTCTATCGTCTTGCTCCTCAGTATCTCGGGTATCTTCATCCTCTTGTGGCTACTGATACTGATAAGTTTCCTCTACGTTCGCATTACTGGCATCAGTTGCTTTTCAGGTTCCAATTTCACTGATTCAATTTTCCCTCTGGAAGTAAGCGGGATCGCTCTTCAGTTCTTGTGTTCCTGCGTGAACCCATTTATTTATGCAGGGACACAGAGTAAGATCAGAGACGAGATAAAGCTGGGGCTGAAATATCCACTGACTCTCATTAATAAATTACTGAAATAAAAAAAAAATATTCTTTGGGAACAGTTTAAGCTGCAAACCAACGTCATAGAAACATAGGCCATTCGGCCCTTCTAGATGTGCCGAAACTTTATTCCACTAGTCCCATTGACCTGCACCCTGTGCATAACCTTCCAGACCTCTCCAACCCATGTATCTATCCAATTTATTCTTAAAACCTAATAGTGAGCCCACATTTACCATGTCAGATGGCAGCTCGTTCCACACTCTCACCACTCCCCCTGATGTTCCCCCTAAACCTTCCCCCTTCACGCTAAGACCATGTCCTCTCATACTTATCTTTCCTAATCTAAGTGGAAAGAGCCTACTCGCATTTACTCTGTCTATACCCCTCATAAATTTGTAAACCTCAATCAAATCTCCCTTCATTCTTCTGCTCTCCAAGGAATAAAGTCCTAACCTGTTCAATCTTTCCCTGTAACTCAACTCCTGAAGACCCGGCAACATTCTAGTAAATCTCCTCGGCACTCTTTAAACCTTACTGATATCATTCCCATAGTTAGGTGACCACAACTGCACACAATTGTTAGATAAAGTTAGAGACGGTTAGATTGGTATTGGTATTGATATTGGTTTATTATTGTCACTTGTACACAGGTACAGTGAAAAACATGTCTTACAAACCGATCTTACAGGTCAATTCATTAAACAGTGCAGTTATAACAAGTTAGTACAGAGTTCATTGATGTAGTACTGGTAAAAACAATAACAGTACAGAGTAAAGTGTCACAGCTACAGAGAAAGTGCAGTGCAATAAGGTGCAAGGTCACAACAAGGTATATCGTGAGGTCATGAGGTCATAAGTTATAGTCCATCTCATTGTATAAGGGAACAGTTCAATAGTCTTATCACAGTGAGGTCGAAGCTGTCCTTAAGTCTGGTGGTACATGCCCTCAGGCTCCTGTATCTTCTACCCAATGGAAGAGTAGAGAACAGAGAATGGCCCGGGTGGGTGGGATCTTTGATTATGCTGGCTGCTTCACCAAGACAACGAGAGATAAAGGAGGGGGGACTGGTGTCCGTAACGTGCTGGGCTGTGTCCACAACTCTCTGCAGCTTCTGGCAGTCTTGAGCAGAACAGTTGCCATACCAAGCCGTGTTACATACTGATAGGATGCTTTCTATGGTGCATCGGTAAAAGTTGGTGAGAGTTAAAGGGGCCAAACCAAATTTCTTTAGCCTCCTGAGGAAGTAGAGGCGCTAGTGAGCTTTCTTAGAACATAGAACAATTACAGCACAATTCAGGCCCTTCGGCCCACAAAGCTGTACCAAACATATCCCTACCCGAGAAATTACTAGGCTTACCCATTGCCCTCTATTTCACTCAGCTCCATGTACCTATCCAACAGTCTCTTGAAAGACCTTATCGTATCAGCCTCCACCAACGTTGCCGAAAGCCCATTCCACGCACTCAGCGCTCTCTGAGTAAAAAAATACTTACCCCTGACATCTCCTCTATATCTACCCCTCAGCACCTTAAACCTATGTCCTCTTGTGGCCACCAATTCAGCCCTGGGGAAAAGCCTTTGACTATCTACCCTATCAATACCTCTCATCATCTTATATACCTCTATCAGGTCCCCCCTCATCCTCCGTCTCTCCAAGGAGAAAAGGCCGAGTTCCCTCAACCTGCTTTCATAAGGCTAACTCCGCATTCCTGGCAGCATCATTGTAAATCTCCTCTGCACCCTATCTATGGCTTCCACATCTTTCCTGTATTGAGGCGACCAGAACTGAGCACAATGGCCATGGCATCCACGTGGTTTGTGCAGGACAGGTTGTTGGTTATGTTCACTCCCAGGAACGTGAAGCTGTCAACCCTCTCGACCTCAGCACCATTGATGTACATGGGTGTATGTACACCGCCCCCTATCCTGAAGTCAATGACCAGCTCTTTAGTTTTGTTGACATTGAGGGAAAGGTTGTTGTCATGACACCATTCCACTAAGCTATCTATCTCCTTCCAGTACTCCGATTAATCACTGTTTGTGATACGGCCTACAATGGTGGTATCATCTGTTAGAGCAGAATCTGGCCACACAGTCATGAGTGTATAGGGAGTAGAGTAGAGGGCTGAGGACGCAGCCTTGAGGTGCACCAGTGTTGAGAATAATCGTGCCGGAGGCATTGCTGCCTATCCCCACCCATTGCGGTCTGTTTGTGAGAACGTCAAGTATCCAGTTACAGAGGGAGTTGAGTCCTCGGTCTCGGAGTTTGGTGACAAGCTTGCTTGGTATTATTGTATTGAAGGCAGAGCTGTAGTCAATAAACAATAGTCTAACCTAAATGTCTTTACCTCTATATATTGATTTAGAAAACTTTCCTGAACACATTTGACAAACTCCAAGCCATCCAGCCCTTTCACAGTGTGGGAGCCCCAGTCACTATGTGGAAAGTTAAAATCGCCGACTATTACAACTTTGTTTCTTACATCGGTCTGCTATCTCACTACAGATTTGCTCCTCCAATTCTCTCTGACTATTGGGCGGTCTATAATACAGACCTATTAGTGTGGCAACACCTTTCCTGTTCCTCAGCTCCACCCGTATGGCCTCTGTAGACGAGCCCTCAGGGCTGTCCTGTCCATGCACAGCTGTGATATTTTCCCAGACTAGTAATGCCACTCCTCCCTCTTTCATCTCTTCCTCTCTATCAAGTCTGAAACAACGGAAGCCCGGAACATTAGGCTGCCAGTCCTGCCCCTCCTGCAACCAAGTCTCACGAATAGCAACAATGCCATAATCCCACGTGCCAATCCACGCCCTAAGCTCATCCGCCTTACCGACAATACTCCTTGCATTGAAATAGATGCACCTCAGAACATTTCTATCACTACAGACCTTTTATTTCATGACCTTTATCCTCCTCCACCTCACTATCTTCTCTAACACTCTGGTTCCCCTCCCACTGCAAATCTAGCTTGAACCCCCCGGAGCAGCACTAGCAAACCTACCCGCAAATATGTTTGTCCCCCTCCAGTTCAGGTGCAAACCGTCCTGTCGGAACAGGTCCCACCTTCCGCGGAACAAAGCCCAATTGTCCAGGAACATGAGGCCCATCTTGTTCTCTATCACCTCGCCTGCTCAGTCCTAGATCCAAAGAGTGATACAGCACGGAAACAGGCCCTTCAGCCCAACGCAATGCCGATCAAGTTGCCTCACTGAACCAGTCCCATTTGCCTGCATTTGGTCCATGTCCCCCTCAACTTTTCCGATCCACAGACCAGTCCAAATCTCTCTGAAACATTGGAATGGTTCCCACCTTTACAACCTCCTCAGCAGCTTGTTCCAAACACTCATCACCCTCAAACCACACTCTTTGGTCCATGTTGTGTTGTGATGGCGCCTTGCTCCTTCCTGCTTCATGTTGTACAATTGTGTCATCAAGTTACACATCACAGAAACAGGCCCTTCGGCCCACCAACTCTATGCTGACCATCAAGCACACATTTACACTGATCCCTTTTTTATTCTCCCCTCATTCCCATCATCTCACCCCAGATTCTACCACTTACCTGCACGTCTTTGGGACGTGGGGGTAAAACCATGCAGTCACATAGAGAATGTGCAAACTCCACACAGACAGCACCGAATGTCAGGTTCGAACCTGGGTCTTTGCAGCTGAGAGGCAGCAGCATTACCTGCTGTCGCACTGTGCCGCCCACTTGTGACAAGTTCTTTCTTTCTTTTTACAATATTTTTTCTTAATTCTGTAAAGAAAACACAGATCACGTGAATGAAAAAATAAAAATACTACTAGATACATTGTGTTAAATTATACTTGAAACCACAATACTCTATATGAATAAACACACATGATAATTAATTCATAACAAATAAATTGGAATAATTGTATTATTTAAAAAAAATCTAAACCCACTACCAAGACCAAAGCTGTTCAATAAAGAAAAAGGACAAGGAAAAACCCTTGACGTATGGCGATACCAGCCAATATCTGTATTTTACCGCAAATCAAAAGTTTTGAAAATACTGTTACGGCTGTGGAAAAGATGGATGTTGTAGAAGGATCATCTCTAGAGTCCGTATGGTTGGAATTAAGGAACAAGAAAGGAGCAGTTACTCTACTAGGAGTATTCTATAGGCCACTCTCCCCCCCCCCCCACCCCGGTACTAGTAGAGATATAGAGGAGCAGATTGGCAGGCAGTGTTTGGAGAGAAGCAGAAATAACAGGGTTGTTATAATGGGAGACTTCAACTTCCCAAATATAGACTGGAACCTGCTTAGTGCCAAAGGTTTAGATGGGAGGGAATTTGTTAAATGTGCCCAGGAGGAATTCCTGACGCAGTATGTTGACAGGCCGACTAGAGGGAACGCCATGTTAGATCTAGTTTTAGGAAATGAACCGGGACAGGTGACGGATGTATTGGTGGGTGAGCATTTGGGGGACAGTGACCATTGCTCCATAACCTTTAAAATTGTCATGGACAGGGAGAGGTGCAGAGAGGACAAGAGGTTTTTCAATTGGGGAAGGGCTAACTACGAGGCTATAAGGAGAGAACTTGGGAGTGTAAATTGGGATGTCCTTTTTGAAGGAAAATGTACCATGGAGATGTGGTCGATGTTCAGGGATCTTATGCAGGATGTTAGGGATAAGTATGTCCCGGTGAGGCAGAGAAGGAATGGCAGGGTGAAGGAACCGTGGGTGACGAGAGAGGTGGAACGACTTGTTAGGGAGAAGAAGGTAGCATTCGTGGGGTATAAACAGCAAGGTTGAGACAGGGCCCGTGAGGAATATAGGGTAGCGAGGAAGGAACTTAAGAAAGGGCCGAGGAGAGCTAGAAGGGGACATGAAAAGGCTTTGGCTAGTAGGGATAAGGAAAGTCCCAAGGCCTTTGTCAAGTACGTGAAGGGTAGGAGGATGGATAGGGTAAAGCTAGGTCCGATTAAGGACAAAGGTGGGAGAATTTTTCCTGGAGGCGGTGGAAGTGGGAGAAGTTCTCAATGAGTACTTCTCTTCGGTATTCACCAGGGAGAGGGGTTTTGATGATGCGGAAGGGAGTGCTGGTAGGGGTAATGTTATCGAGGTTGTAGATATCAAGAGAGAGGATGTGTTGAAGTTGTTAAATAATATTAAGACAGATAAATCTCCGGGGCCTGACGGGATTTTTCCCCAGGCTGCTTCGAGAGGCTAGGGAGGAGATTGCTGAACCGTTGGTAAGGATCTTTGAGTCCTCGTTGTCTACGGGGGTGGTGCCGGATGATTGGAGGGTTTCGAATGTTGTTCCCTTGTTCAAGAAAGGTAGTAGGGATAGGCCTGGGAATTAAAGACCGGTGAATCTCACGTTTGTGGTGGGTAAGCTGTTAGAAAGGATTCTAAGGGATAGGATTTTTGAACACCTTGAGAATCATGGACTGATTAGGGACAGCCAGCATGGCTTTGTGAAGGGAAGATCTTGCCTCACAAGCCTGATAGAGTTCTTTGAGGAGGTGACCAGGAAGATTGATGAGGGCAGTGCGGTGGATGTGGTTTACATGGATTTTAGTAAGGCATTTGATAATGTTCCTCATGGTAGGCTTCTTCAGAAGGTCACAGGCCAAGGGATCCAAGGAAGCTTGGCTGTGTGGATTAGGAATTGGCTTGCATGTAGAAAGCAGAGGGTAGTGGTGGAAGGAGTGCCCTCGGATTGGAAGGCAGTGCCCAGTGGTGTCCCGCAGGGATCGGTTCTGGGACCTCTACTTTTTGTGATATATATAGATGACTTAGATGAGGGGGTGGAGTGCTGGTTTAGTAAGTTTGCAGACGACACTAAAATAGGCGGTGTTGTGGATAGTGTGGAGGGCTGTCAGAGCTTACAGAGGGATATTGATAGGATGCAGAGCTGGGCTGACAAGTGGCAGATGGAGTTCAATCCGGAGTAGTGTGAGGTGGTACACTTTGGAAGAACAAACTCCAGCAAGAATACTGGGTGAATGGCAAGGTACTTGGCAGTGTAGAGGAGCAGAGGGATCTGGGGGTTCATATTCACAGTTCATTGAAAGTTGCCTCACACGCGGAAAGAGCAGTTAAGAAGGCCAATGGGATGTTGGCTTTCATAAATCGCGGGATTGAGTTTAAGAGCCGCGAGGTGATGATGCAGCTTTACAAAACTCAAGTTAGGCAACACTTAGAGTACTGTGTTCAGTTCTGGTCGCCTCATTATAGGAAGGATGTGGAGGCATTGGAGAGGGTGCAGAGGAGATTTACCAGGATGCTGCCGGGATTGGAGAGTATTGAATATGAGGAGAGGCTTAAGGTGCTAGGGCTTTATTCACTGGAAAGGAGGAGGATGAGAATAGAGGTATATACAATATTGAGAGGAATAAATAGAGTTGACAGTCAGCGCCTCCTTCCCAGGGCACCAATGCTCAAGACGAGAGGTCATGGCTTTAAGGTTATGGGTGGGAGGTTCAGGGGAGATGTCAGGGGCATGTTTTTCACACAGAGAGTGGTTGGTGCATGGAATGCACTGCCTGGGGTGGTGGTGGAGGCAGATACATTGAACAGGTTCAAGAGCTTGTTGGATAGACATATGGAGGAGTGTGGGTTGGGGGGATATGTGGAAGGAAGGGGTTAGGTAGTGTGAGGGTGGTTTGATGGACGGCACAACATGGTGGGCTAAAGGGCCTGTTTTGTGCTGCCGGGTTCTATGGTTCTATGGTTTAATTCAAAAAAGGTACCCACAGCGTTTGAAAGTTTAAGTTAGATTCAGTAATTGAATAGCGGATCTTCTCTAAATTTAGGTATGGCAGAACATCCCGTAACCATTGAGCATGCGTAAGTGGAGTGACTTCCTTCCATTTAAATGACAAGTTAGATGAATTAACAGTACCAAGAAGGGCCGGTCTACAGGACATTACAGAGGTCTGGTCACAAGGAAAAGAGCTGAATATCCCGGAGTATTTATTAGTGTCACAGCGCAGTTGGAAGATTCACCAACAGGAAGGAGCAGGGTGTGTCTGATAACACAACGACGTCAGGACACTGGGAATAAAGGAACATGAAGTATCAGTAAGTTGAATCATTTTAGGGGGTAATTTTAAAGGACAGAAAAACCTGCCAGTCCCCCTGTTGGACAGAGCAAGAAGAAAATAAGGGCTTAAAACTAGGGTCAAGCAATCATCATGGGCTCATCGTCGACTGTCCATTTCCCTCCACAGACGCTGCTCGACCCACAGAATTCCTCCAGCAGTTTGTGTGTTGCCCCACATTCCAGCATCTGCAGTCTCTTGTGTCTCCTGTGTTAACTCCTTGTTGGTTGGCAAATCAAATTGACAGATGTGGCCTTGAGGATGTAAGTTCATTGAATGCCGACGAGACGGGTTCCTTGAACATTGTGTTGGAGGTGCAATCGGAGGCAGGATACTTAAAGATAAACAAAACACAAAATTAAGAAACTGCAGATGCTGGAAACCTGAAACAAAAGCAGAAAATGCTGGTAAAACTCGGGTCAGACAGCGTCTGTGGGATGTAAAGGAGTTAACTTGCTACATCTAAGATATCTTTGACAGAACAGTTGGAGCGTGCTTGACTCCATCCCACTGTAACCAATCCAGGCCCGTCTTTCCCCCACTACTGGAGGAAATTCATGGCATAGTGTCAGGTTTCAGGGTAAAGTGGGCAAAATGTGTGGTAATGGCAAAATCTTAGATGAACAAATTGGGCTGTGGGGCCTGTTTCCGTGCTCTCTGCCTCTCCTCCTGATGGACAAGTAGTTGAAAAGGCCACACGATGACTACAAAACTGACCAGAGCTCAGGAGTACACGGCATCCCCACTGAAGTTCTGAAACTCAACTGTCCCACATTGGACTCATGAGTTACCTCAACTTGAAATGGCAGCAAGTCATCCTCGATCCTCAGGGACCAGCGAAGGTGGTGATTTCTTTCGTCGTGAGTACAAGAAGTTGCAATGAATGTTGTTGAAAATTCTATCATTTGATAGAAACAGTTTGACACAGTTTAAAAATACCAGCCTTTTCCCCAAGTGGTAACATTACAATTTGATTCATTATCAACCACACCAACACAGCTCCCTTTGTTTCAAGGTAACAGATTTTCATACATTGAAGAAAGGCTTTCCTGGCCAAGGTAGATGGGGCTGCACTCAGTGCAGTGTTAGATTACAACGTACCAGGTTATCGCTGTGTGTGTTGGTCATGACAAAGCCCGAGGGACCCTGATGGCTCCCGTGAGAACTGTGAGCTGGAGCCTACTCACAAACATGGGCAGATGTGCAGACAGAAGGTAACCAGGATGGGAGCCAGGTGTGTGGACAGAGCGGTTTGGGAATGGGGCCAGGTGTGTGGAGTCTGGCTGGGAAGAGAGCCAGGTGTGCCGAAAACCCATGGATGGGAACGGGCCAGGTGTGCAGAGGGAATGGGACCAGGTGCGTGAACAGAGTCCGGCTGGGAACGGGGAGAGATGTGGGGATGGAGTGCATTGGGAATGGGGCCGAGTGTGTGGCTGGGATTGTGGGCAGGAAATTACCAGAGGGAGTGGGATGTGTGGGAGGGTGGGAGAGGTGCAGCAGTGGAGAGGAAACTTTCAGTCACTCCACTCTTTCAGAAGGAAGGGAGGCAAATGACAGGAAATTATCGGCCGGTTCGCCTGACCTCAGTGGTTGGTAAGATGTTTGACTCCATTGTTAAAGATATTTTAGGTTACTTCGAAGCACATGATGAAAACGCCGAACTCAGCATGGTTTCCTTCAGGTGAGATCTTTCCTGACAAATCTGTTGGAATTCTTTGAGGAAGTAACAGGCAGGATAGACAAAGGAGAGTCAGTGGTTGTTGTTCACTTGGATTTTCAGAAGGCCTTTGAAAGGTGCCGCACATGAGGCTGTTCAACAAGATAGGATCCCATAGTATTACAGGAAAGGTACAAGCATGGATAGAAGATTGGAAGACTGGCAGACGGCAAAGAGTGGGAATAAAGGGGGCCTGTTCTGGTTGGCTGCCAGTGACTTGGTGTTCCTCAGAGGTCGGTGTTGTGTCCATTACTGTTCTCATTATATATTAATGATCTGGATGATGGAATTGATGGCTTTATGGCCAAGTCTGTGGATGATACAAAGATAGGTGGAGGGACAGATAATGTTGAGGAAGCAGGGAGTCTGCAGAAGAACTTGGACAGGTTGGGAGAATGGGCAAAGAAGTGGCACATGGAATATTGCATTGGGAAGTGTACGGTCATGCACTTTGGTAAAAGGAATAAAGATGCAGGCTATTTTCTAAACAGGGAGAAAATTCAGAAATCAGAGGTGGATGGGACTTGGGAATCCCAGTGCAGGATTCCGTAAAGGTTATCTTGCAGGGTGAGTTGGTAGTGAGGAAGGGAAAATGCAATGATAATATTCATTTCAAGAGGACTTGAATGCAAGAGCAAGAATATAATTCTGAGGCTTTATTAGGCATTGGTCAGACCACATTTGGAGGATTTTGAGCAGTTTGGGCCCCATATCTAAGGAAGAACTTGCTGGCATTGGAGAGGATCCAGAGGAGGTTTACGAGAATGATCGCGGAAGTGAATTCGTTAACGCATGAGGAGCATTTGACTGTAGAACAATGGCTGAGGTTATGCAGAATGAGCACAGGGAGTTGTGTAAGAAGTTAAGAAGCAGGACTTTGAGGGCAGTGATCTCCGGATTACTCCCAGTGCCACGTGCAAGCGAGGTAAGAAATAGAGAGAGAGGCCAGATGACTTTGTGGCTGAGGAGCTGTTGCAGGGGTCACAGATTCAGGTTCTTGAGGGACAGGTTGCATTTGAACCAGAGCGGAACCAATATCCTTGAAGGGAAATTTGCCAATGCTGCATGGGAGGGTTTAAACTGGATTGACAGGGTATTGGCACCCTGAGCAGGAGCAAGTCATGGGATAAAGCAGTAGCCAGTGAGATCAAGTTTAGTGATCAGGATAGCAAGGGACACAATAAAGCCAGGGAAAGGAATACCCAGTTAAACTGCATTTATTTCAATGCACGAGGCTTAACAGGTAAGGTGAATGAACTCAGAGCATGGATTGGCTCTGAGGACTGGGATGTTATAGCCATTACAGAAACATGGCTGAGAGAATGGCAGGACTGGAAGCTCAATGTTCCAGGATACAGATGCTATCAGCGTGACAGGGGTACAGGTAAGTGAGGAGGGGGTGTTGCCTTTTTGATAAGGGAGAACATAACAGCAGTACTTAGAGATGACATTCTTGGGGGATTATCCAGTGAGGACATAAATGGTAGAATTTAGAAGCAAGTTGGGGAGAGTCAATGTGGTGGGGCTGTATTATAGATCCCTCAACAGTTAGTGGGAATTTGAGGAGCAGAAGTGCAGAGAAATGGATCATAGCTGTAAGAATAATAGGTTAGTATTCGTGGGAGATTTTAACTACCCTGAGAAAACCTGTACCACCTAGTGTCTTAAGGGGTTGGATGGGGTGCAATTTGTGAAACATGTCCAGGGATGCTTCCTGAGTCAATATATCAAAGGTCCTACTTGAGAGGGTGCAATACTGGACTAACTCTTAGGGACCGAGACAGGGCGGGAAACTGAACGGGCAGTCAGGTAGCACTTTGGCTCCAGTGACCATAATTCTATTGCGTTTAAGATAGTGATGGAAAAGGATAGGACAGGTCCACAGGTGAGGCAACTAAAATGGAGCTGAGCTAATTTTAGGGGAATTTGGTAGGATCCTTCAGAGGTCGATTGGATAAGCCTGTTTTGAGGGAAAAGAAAGTATAGCAAGTGGGAGGCTTTTAAGTGTGTGATATCAAGAGTGCAGGAGCAACATGTTCCTGTTTGGGTGAAGGGTAAACCTGGCAAGTACTGGGAACCTTGGCTGATGAGAGAGATCGAGGCTCTGGTCAAGAAAAAGAAAGAGGCATTCGTTGGTTTTAGGAGGTCGGGGACAAGTGAATCCCTTGATGACTATAAAAAGTAGGAGTACACTTAAGAGGGAAATCAGTAGGGTAAAGAGGGGGATGAGATGGATCTAGCAGGTAGGTTAAGGAAAATCACAAGAGTTTCCAGACCTATATTGAGAGTAAAATGGTGGCTTGGGGCAGAGATCCTCTCAGAGATCAGCAGGGATGCCGATGTCTTGAGCCAGAGGAGATGGTTGGGATTTTTAATGAATATTTCTCCTCAGTGTTTACTGAGGAGAAAGTCATGGTTGCTTAAGAGTTAAATGAAACCAGAGAAGATGTTTTAGAGATCATTCAGACTACCAGTGAGGAGGTATTTGCAACTTCCCTGAGGGCATGTACCACTAGACTTAAGGACAGCTTCTACCCCACTGTGATAAGACTGTTGAACAGTTCCCTGAAACAATGAGATGAACTATGACCTATGACCTCATGACCTCACGATCTACCTCGTTGTGACTTTGCACCTTATTGCACTGCACTTTCTCTGTAGCTGTGACACTTTACTCTGTACTGTTATTTTTTTTTACCTGTACTACATCAATGCACTCTGTACTAACTTGATGTAACTGCACTGAGTCATGAATTGACCTGGAAGATCGGTTTGTAAGACAAGTTTTTCAGTGTACCTCGGTACAAGTGACAATAATAAACCAATACCAATACCAATACATTGAGATGGATAAATCCCCACAGCCTGTCTGAGTGCATCCTCTGATTTTGTGGGAGGTTGGAGGAGAAATTGCGGAGGCCCTTTCGGAGATATGTACTTTGTCATTAGCCACTGGTGAAGTCCCCGAAGACTGGAAGGTGGCTAATCTTCTGTTGTTTAAGAAGTGTCGTAAGGACAAGCCAGGGACCTACAGGTCGGTCGGCCTGCCATCAGCAGTGGGAAGTTACTGCAGGGAATTCTGTGGGACAGAAAGTACCAGCATTTCAACATACAGTATGATTAGGAGCCAGTGTGGCTTTGTGCATGACAAGTATTGATTGATGAACCTTTTTGAGTTTTTGAATACATAACCAAAAAGGTAGCTGAGGGTAGGGCAGTGGATGTTTCCTTCTTGGACTTTGGCAAGGCCTTCGACAAGGTCCCACATGGTCGGCTGGTCTGGAATGTTATGTCTCATAAAATGTAGGGAGAGCCAGTTACCTGGATTCGGAATTGGCTCAGAGGTAGGAAGCAGAGGGTGGTGTTTGAAGGTTGTTTCTCAGAATGGAGCCCGGAGTCTGGTGGTGTGCCGCAGGGACCCTTGTTATTCATTATTTATATAAATGACAAGTTGTTGCATTTTGGTAAGACAGACCAGGCTAGGATTTGGACAGTAAATGGTTGGGCCCTGGGGAGTGTTGTAGAAGAGAGAGACTTAGGGGTGCAGGTACATAGATCCTTGAAAGTGGAGACACACGCAGACAGGGTGGTGAAGAAAGTGGCACACTTGCCTTTATCGGTCAGGATACCGAGTACAGGAGTTGGGATGCCATGTTACAGCTGTACAAGATGTTGGTGAGGCCACGTTTGGAGAACTGCACACAGTTCCGGTGGCCCTGCTACAGGAAGGATGTCAGTAAACTGGAAAGGGGGCAAAAAATATTGATGAGGATGTTCCCAGGACAGGAGGGTTTGAGTTATAAGGATTAGGCTGGATCGGCTCGGACCTTTTCCCCGGAGTGTAGAAGGCCGAGGGGTGACTTTAAAGATGTTTATGAAATCACGAGGGGCAGAGTTAAGGTGAATACCCACAGTGTTTTCCCCAGGGGAGGATAGTCCAAAACTAGAAGGCTGAGGTTTAAAGTGAGAGGGGAAAAAATTATCTGAGGGGCAACTTTTTTCCACACAGAGGATTGTGTGTAAATGGAATGAGCTGCCAGAGGAAGTTGTAGAGGCAGGTACATATATGACATTTAAAAGACATGTGGATGTACACGGACAGGAATGGTTGAGAGGGATACGGGCCAAACCCCAGCAACTGGGACCTGCTCAGTTGGGCAACTTGATCGGCGTGGATGAGTTGGGCGGAAGGGTCTTTTTCCGTTCTGTGACACTCCTGCTTAAGGTGGACCAAACATATCAGTTGGACTCACATTTACATTCCAGGAAAGGATCAACGTCTAATGATCCTCTTTATCCCTCGCACATTCTCCCTCATGGTCCCTCACGCGTCAGTTATTCTCCAATCTCCAAAGCACTCCGTGGCAAAGCACCAGCCTCACATCTGATGTCAATATCAGCTGCCCTGAAAGATCAAGCAAACTCTGTGGAGAGTGCTCCAGTGATCTCCACTCTCAGTTCAAGCAGATCCCCACCATGCAGAAGCTACGATGTCATCAAGTTGGTCAACCAATGAACACCCAAGGAATTCTGATGAGAAACACATCAGGAGGCAAAGTGCATCCTTAAAAATCAAGCAGCGTGCCCATCATTTTATATTTTCCGTGAGCTGCACTGATGCAGAGAAATAGACGATAATCCTTGGTACCATCTCCTCACAGATGGAACCATCTGCTGGTGACCCAGACCTCAATCAGTGAGGATTGGTAACAACATCTCCTCCTCGCTGACCGTCAATACAGGTGCACCTCAAGGCTGCGTGCTTCGCCCTCTGCTCCACTGTCTATACACACATGATTGTGTGGCTAAGCACAGGTCCAATTCTGTCTTCAAATTCACCAAAAACACCACTGTTCTTGGACGGATCACAGGTGGTGATGAGTCAGCTTACCGGAGTGAGATAGGACATCTGGGTGAGTGGTGCTGCAGCAACAACCTCTCACTCAACGTCAGTAAAACTAAAGAGCTGATTGTTGCCTTCAGGAAGGGTAAGGAGGGTGAATATGCACCAGTCTACACTGGGGGATTAGCAGTACAGAGATTCAGCAGCTTTAAATTCCTGGGTGTTAACATATCAGATGACCTGTCCTGGGCCCTGCCCATAAATGCAGTTACAAGGAAGGCGCGCCAGTCTCTTTAATTTTTTAGGAGGGTAAGGAAGTTTGGCTTGTTAGCAAACAGACTAATAAACTTCTACAGATGTACTGTTGAGAGTATCCCAGCTGGTTACATGATGGTCTGAACAGCAATTCAAATGCACAGGAATGTAAGAAGCTGTAAATAGTCATGGACTCAGCCCAATACATCATGGGCACTTCCCTCCCCACCATCGGCTGTATCTGCAGGAGACGCTGCCACAACAAGGCAACATCTGGGACCAAAGATGCCACCTTTTTGCAGCGACCATTGGGCAGGAGGTACAGAAGCCTGAAGTGCCACCTCATCAGGTTCAAGAACAGTTGAGACAGGGAAAGGATGGGAGAGAGGGTAAAGGAACCATGGTTGACAAGAGAGGTGAAGCATTTGGTCAAGTGGAAGAGGGAAGCATACTTAAGGTTGAGGAAACAAAAATCAGGCGGGGCTCTTGAGCATTATGAGTTAGCCAGGCAGGAGCATCAGAAGGGGACATGAGAAGGACCTGATGAGTAGAATTTAGAAACACCCCAAGGTGTTCTACAGGTACGTGAAGAACAGGAGGATGACTCAGATGAGGGTAGAACTGCTCAGGGATAAAGGGGGAAACGTATGCCTGGAGGGGGACGAGGTAGGGGACGTACTTCAGGAATACTTTGCTTCAATATTCACTGGGTAGAGAGACTTTGATAAACGTGGGGTCAGCGGTCAGCATGGAAAAGACTCACGTGCTGGAGCATGTTGAGGCTAAAGAAGAGGTCATGGTGGAGCTTCTGCAAAACATCAGGTTGGATAAGTTCCCTGGGCCAGATGGGATATAGCCCTGGTTCTACAGGAGGCGAAGGAAGAGATTGATGGGGCGTCCATAATGAAGTTTTTGTGTATTTTGTTTTTGGACCTCCACATAAAACCGAGCTCACACCGTGCAAACTTAAATCGGCATTTTATACCTCGCCTGGCTGGTTAGCATATGACTGGATCCATCGGATTTCAGTCCCTTGTCTGCCATTCGTTCTAATTTTGCTGTTCAATTTCCTCACCGTCAGGCGCATTTTCAGGGCTATTAGAATCCGCAGGAGATTCCAGGGCGGTGGGAACAGTGAGAGACAGAGCGACCCGGAGACGGACAGCCGCAGGAAGTCTATCGTCCTGCTCCTCAGTATCTTGGGTATCTTCATCCTCTTGTGGCTACTGGAACTGATAACATTCCTCTACATTCGCATTGCCGACGTCACTTACTTTTCAGGTTCCAATTTCAGTGACTCAATTTTCCCTCTGGAAGGAAGCAGGTACGCTCTTCAGTTCTTGTGTTCCTGTGTGAACTCATGTATTTATGCAGGGACACAGAGTAAGATCAGAGGCGAGATAGAGCTGAGGCTGAAATATCCACTGACTCTCATCAATAAATTACCAATATAAGCAATTTTTTTCATTGGGAACGGTTCATGTTGCAAACCACCCTCATCTTGTTCTCATCTCGGCTGCTCAGTGCTGGATCCATAGAGTTATACAGCATGGAAACAGGCCCTTCGGCATAACTGGTCCATGCCGACCAAGTTGCCTCACGGAGCCAGTCCCATTTTCCTGCGTTTGGCCCATCTCCCTCTCAGCCTTTCCTATCCATGTACCTGTCCAAATGTCTTTTAACTATTGCAGTTGTTCCCACTTCTGCCACTTCCTCTGGCAGCTCGTTCCATACACTCACCACCCTCTGTCCTCACTGCTGTATCAATGCTGCGTTGTGATGGCACCTTGCTCCTTCCTACTTTATGTTCATCTTGTTCTCTACCATCTCGCCTGCTTAGTCTTATATTCAATGAGTTAAACAGCACAGAAGCAGGCCCTTCGGCCCAAAAACCCCATGCCGACCATCAAGCACCCATTTGCACTAATCCCTATTTTATTCTCCCGACATTACCATCATCTCCCCCCAGATTCTACCACTCACCAACACACCGGGGGCAATTTACAGTGGTCCGTTACCCTTCCAACCTGCAAATCTTTGGGATGTGGGAGGAACCTATGGAGTCACAGGGAAAATGTGCAAACTCCACACAGACAGAACCAGAGGTCAGGATCAAACCTGCGTCTTTGTAGCTGTGAGGCAACAGCACTACCGGATATCCCACCGTGTCCCACACTTGCAACAAGTTAGATGCATTAGCAGTACCAAGAGGGGCTGGTCTACTGGTCATAAGGAAGAGAGCTGAATATCCTGGAGTATCTATTTGTGTCACAGAGCAGTTGGCAGATTCACAAATATGAAGGAGCAGGGTCGGTCTGATAACACAGCGGCATTAAGACCTGGTAAGAAAGGAACATGAAGTATCAGTAAGTGGCATCATTTTAGGGTGTGATTGGAAAGGGACAGAAGAAAACTGTCAGTGACCCTGTTAGACAGATCAAGAAATAAATAGGTTCTTAAAATTCGGGTAAAGCAACCATCATGGGCTCATCGCCGACTGTCCATTTCCCTCCACAGATGCTGCACGACCCACAGAATTCCTCCAGCAGTTTGTGTGTTGCTCCACATTCCAGCATCTGCAGTCTCTTGTGTCTCCTGTGTTAACTCCTTGTTGGCTGCCAAATCAAATTGGCCGATGTTGCCTTGAGGGTGTAAGTTCATTGAATGCCGGCGAGACGGGTTCCTTGAACATTATGTTGGAGGTGCAATCGGAGGCAGGATACTCAAAGAGAAACAAAACCCAAAATAAAAAAAACGCAGAAGTTGGTAATCTGAAATAAAAGCAGAAAATGCTGGAAACACTCGGGTCAGACAGCGTCAACGGGAAGTAGAGAGTTCACGTTAAAAGAGCCAAGTTAAAAGAGATAGCTGAGATGGGCATCTTGGTCATCAGGTATCAGTCGGGCTGTTGGGCCTGTTTCCATGCTCCCTGCCTCTCTGCATCTCATCATGATGGACAAGAAGCTGAAAAGGCCACACGGTGACTAAAAAACTGACCAGACGTCAGGAGCAGACGGCATTGCCAGTGAAGATCTGAAAATTGACCGTCCCAAGTTGGACTCACGAGTTACCTCAGCCTGAAATGGCAGCAAGTCATCCTCGATTCTGAGGGACCAGCGTAGGAAGCGATTTCCATCTGTGTGAGTACAAGAAGTTGCAATCAGTCTTGTTAGGAATTAATTCACGGTAGAAACAGTTTAACACACTTTGAACATACCAGCCTTTTATCCCCAAGTGGTAACATTACAATCTGATTCATTATCGTCCACACTAACACTTGTTTCAAAGAAACTGCTTTTCATACATTGAAGAAAGGCTTCAATGTGTGTTTCACATTAAATTTACTTTGCCTTATATCACTTTGTGAACAATTTAAACAAAGTAACATCTTACACGATGATGAATCCTTTCAATGATGTTGCATCATATTGGGCTCTGGAGTTGGAGCAAGAGCAGGAAAGTTTAAAAGAGGTGGGTATCAGGGCTTACCTGTGAGTTTCACTTCACAGGAATGTAAGAGAGGCAAATTAGCTAATTGTTAGTTAATAGATGATTGGCTAATTAGCTAATTAACAGCAGCCAATAAAACGAAGGTTGGGTCAGTGGAGCGGTCATTCAGGAGCGGCCATTGTGAGAGTGGTCTTGTGTAGAAGTGGGGAGCTGCAGCTTTGGCTCGAGGCTTCGGTGTGAGTAGGTGGACTAAGTGGCTCAGATGTTGGGAGTGAGAGCAGATCTTTAAAAAGGCCTCGGTGAGGAGGCACTGGTGAGGTTTTATTTTGCTGTTGATCCTCAGTCCTTGATTCGGTGCAGGCAGATGGTAGTTAGGGCAGTGGAATGCCACTCCTGCACAATTTGGGGAGTCAGGGAACCTCAGGGTCTCCCTGATGACTGCATCTGTGGGAAGTGCACCCAGCTGCAGCTCCTGACAGACCAGGTCAAGGAACTGGAACTGGAGCTGGAATTGGACGGACTCTGGATCATCCGGGATGCTGAAGGCTTCATGGATGAGATTTCGACTGAGGTGACCACCAGGTAAAGGGAGTAGGCAGTCAGCACAGGGTTCCCCTGTGGCCATTTCCCTCACTAACAGTTATACCTCTTTGGATGCTGTTCAGGAGGATGTTCTTTCAGGGGCTAGTGGCAGTAGTCAGGTCTCTGGCACGGGGACAGGTTCTGAGGATCAGAATGAGCACAGGTAGTTGGGTAAGAAGTTAAGAAGCTGGACCTCGAGGGCAGTGATCTCCGGATTACTCCCAGTGCCACGTGCCAGCGAGGTCAGAAATAGAAAGAGGCCAGATGAATCTGTGGCTGAGGAGTTGGTGCAGGGGGTAGGGATTCAGGTTCTTGGAGCATTGGGATCTCTTCTGGGGTCGAGGGGACCTGTACATGAGGAACAGGTTTCACTGAAACCAGAGAGGAACCAATATCCTTGCAGGGAAATTTGCACGGGAGGGTTTAAACTAGATTGACAGGGGTTTGGAACTCTGATCAGGAGCAAGTCATGGGATAAAGCAGTAGCCAGTGAGAGCAAGTTTAGTTATCAGGATAGCAAGGGGCACAGTAAAGGCACGGAAAGGAATACCCAGTTAAACTGTTTATTTCAATGCACGAGGTTTAACAGGGAAGGAGAACGAAGTCAGAGCATGGATTGGCTCTGAGGACTGGGATGTTATAGCCATTACAGAAACAGCTGGACTGGCAGCTGAATGTTCCAGGATACAGATGCTATCGGCATGACAGGGGTACAGGTAAGTGAGGAGGGGATGTTGCCTTTTTGATAAGGGAGGACGTAACAGCAGTACTGTGAGATGACGTTCTTGGGAGATCGTCCAGTGAGGCCATAAAGGGTAGAATTTAGAAACAAGAAGCTGATGGAAAAGGACAGGACGGGACCACGGGTTAGGGTACTCAAATGGAGCAGGGCTAATTTTGGGGGAATTAGGCAGGATCTAGAAGAGTACAATTGAATGAAACCGTTTGAGGGGAAAGGAACGAATAGAAAGTGGGAAGCTTTTAAGAGTGTGATATCAAGAGTCCAGGAGCAGCATGTTCCAGTTGGGGTGATGGGTAAACCTGGCAAGTTTCGGGAACCTTGGCTGATGAGAGAGATTGAGGCTCTGGTCAAGAAGATGGAGGCATCCATTGGGTTTAGGAGGTTGAGGATGAGTAAATCCCTTGATGACTATAAAAAAATCAAGAGTACACCTAAGATGGAAATCAGGAGGGCAAAGAGGGTATGAGATGGATCTGGCAGGTAAGGTTAAGGAAAGTCCCAAGAGGTTCCATCACTATATTAAGAGAAAAAGGGTGGCTGGGGACAGCTTAGGTCCCCTGAGAGATCAGCAGGGCTGCTGATGGAGATAGGTGGGATGTTTGATGAATATTTCTGTGTTTATTGAGGAGTAAATGATGGCTGCTCAAGTGATAAGAGATAAGTAGAGATATTTTGGAGAACATTCATATTACCAGGAGGGATGTATTTGTAGCCTTACAGCTCATTGTTGTAGATAAATGCCAATGGCCTGACCAAGTGCATCCTCATTTTGTGGGAGGCTGGAGGAGAAATTGTGGAGGCCATTGCAGAGATATTTGCTTCAGTTTGCTTCATCGTTAGTCACTTGTGAAGTTCTGTAAGACTGGAAGGTGGTTAATGCTGTTCTGTTGTTTCAGAAGGGTATCAGGAACTACAGGTCGGTCAACTCACCATAAGTAGTGGGGAAGTTACTGGAGAAAAATCTGAGGGACAGGATAGACCAGCACTTGGACAGACAGTCTAATGAGGAGGAGTCAGCATGGTTTTGGACATGGAAGTCATGCTTGAAGATCCTTCAAGAGTATTTGAAGAGGTAACCAAAAGAGAGTTGAGGGTAGGACAGTACATGTTGTCTATTTGGAATTTAGAAAAGCCTTCGACAAGGTCCCACATGGTTGGCTGGCCTGTAAGGTTAGATCCCATGGAAACTAGGGAAACCTGGTTTGGGGAATTGGTTCAGAGCTACTCAGCAGAGTCTGGTGGTTGAAGGTTGTTTCTTGGAACGGAGGCCCGTGACCAGTGGTGTGCCGCAGGGGTCGGTGTTGGGACCCTTGTTATTTGTTGTTTATAGAAATTATTTGGATGTGAATGCACAAGGCTTGATCAGTAATTTGCGAATGACATGAAATTAGGAGATGTTGATGGTGAAGAAGGTTATTTTAGATGACTGGGGGATCTTAGTCAGTTTGGGAAGTGGGCCCTACTCAGGAGGGTGCAGTAATGGACCTTCTCATAGAGAACAAGGCAGGGCAGGTAAATGAAGTGGCAGTCACAGGGCACTTTGGTTCCAGTGACCAGAACTCAATTTTAAGATCGTAATGGAAAAGGATAGGGCAGGTCCATAGATTAAGGTACTAAGATGCAGCAGGATGAATTTTCGTGGAGTTAGGCAGGATCTAGAAGAGTATGATTGGATAAGCCTGTTTGAGGGGAAAGGAATGAATAGCAAGTGGGAGGCTTTTAAGAGTGTGATATCAAGAGTCCAGGAGCAGCATGTTGCTGTTTGGGTGAAGGGGAAACCTGGCAAGTTTAGGGAACCTTGGCTGACAAGAAGTATTGAGGGTCTGGTCAAGAAAATGAAGGAAGCATTCACTGAGTTTTGGAAGTTGGGAAAGAGTTCACTTAAGTGGGAAATCAGGATGGTAAACAAAGCGGATGAGATGGATCTGGCAGGTAAGGTTAAGTAAATCCCAAGAGTTTCGAAAACTATATTAAGAGTAAAAGGGTGGATGGGGAGAGAGTAGGTTCCCATCAAGATCAGCAGGGCTGCCTACGTATTGGGCCACAGGAGATGGGTGGTATTTTTAACAAATGATTTTAATGAATACCATGAGTAATGAAATCATGGTTGCCCAGGAGATGAGGGAGAGAAGAAGAGATGTTATGGAGAACATCATATTATCAGGGAGGAGATGTTTGCAGCCTTACAGCACATTAAGGTGGATAAATTTTCAGGGCCTGACCGAGTGTATCCTCGGATTTTGTGGGAGGCTAGGGGAGAAATTATGGAGGTCATTGCGGAGATATTTGCTTCATCATTAGCCAGTGGTGAAGTTCCCAGAGACTGGAAGCTGGCTAATACTGTTCCGTTGTTATCTGGATTCAAAATTGGCTCGAAGTAGGAGGCAGAGGGTGGTGGTTGAAGGTTGTTTCTCGGAATGGAAGCCAGTGACTAGTGGTGTGCCGCTGGGGTCAGTGTTGGGACCCTTGTTGTTCATCTTTGTTATATAAATGATTCAGATGTGAATGCACAAGGATTGGTCAGTAAGTTTGCAATAACATGAAAATAGGAGGTGTTGCTGATAGCGAAGAGGTTATCGTGGATCACATGGATCTTGAACAGTTAGGAAAGTGGGCCGCGGAGCGGCAAATGGATTTCCATACAGATAAGTGTGAGGTGATGCATTTTGGAAAGTCAAATCAGAGTAGGACTTGCACAATGAGTGGTAGGACACTAAGCAGTGTAATGGAACAGAGTGACCCAGTACAAGTGCAAAGTTCATTGGAAGTGGCATCACAGGTATACAGGATGTGAAAAAGGCATTTAGCACGCTGGTCTTCATCAGTGAGGGCATTGAGTATAGGAGTCGGGACATGATGTTGCAGTTGTATAAGTCGTTGGTGAGGCCACACAGAGTACAGTGTGCAGTTTTGGTCACCTTGTTATTGGAAAGAGTGCAGAAAAGATTTACAAGGATGTTGCCAGGACTAGAGGGCCTAAGTGATAGGGAGATCTTGGCCAGGGTAGGTGTTTGTTCCTTGGGGCATAGCAGAATAATAGGTAGCCTCATAGGTTTATAAAATCTAGAGGGGCATAGATAAGGTGGATCAGAACAAACACTGCCAGGGTAGGGGAGTCCAAAACTAGGGGGCATAGATTTCGGGTGAGTAGGGAAAGATTTATAAGTGACTTGAGGGGCTACTTTTTCTTGCAGAGGGTGGTGAGTACATGAAACGAGCTGCCAGAGGAAGTGGTTAAGGCAGGTACAACAGTATCATTTAAGAAGCACTCGAATCGGTACATGTAGGGGCGGGGCTTAGAAGGATATGGCCCGAATGCTGGAAATTGGGACCAGATGGGTGGGAACCATGGTCGGCATGGACTCGATGGGCCGAAGGGCCTGTATACAAACTGTGTGACTCTGAGTGAAGCAGTTGATAAATATTCTGATCAGACAGTCATTTACTGGAGGGAAGTTACTGCCCCCATGGATAATAAGTTTTTCTACTGGCATTTAACTTCCTAACATAAGTTAGTGTTCTATCCTAGATTTCCAATGACCTGATCAAAGCCATATTTTAAGTTGATATTGTCTTTTTACAGATGTATAACTTCCATTTCATGAATCAATACAATTTTTATTGATGCATCACAGAAAGCATCCTATCTGGATGTATCACAGCTTGGTATGGCAACTGTTCCTCTTGTGACCACAAGAAACCGCAGAGAATTATGGAACAGCTCCGCATATCACAGAAACCAGCCTCTGCTCCATGGACTCGTTCAACATTTCACGCTGCCCTGGTAAAGCAGCCAACATAATCAAAGACCCCACTCACCCCAGGCATTCTCTCTCCTCCCCTTTCCTATCGTGCAGATTATAAAAAAAGTCTGAAAGCACGTACCACCAGGCTCAAGGACAGCTTCTTTCCAGCTGTTCTCAGACCATTGAACAGTTCCCTCGTGTGATAAGATGCACTCTTGCCCTCACAATCTACCTCATTAATGTCTACCTGCACTGCACTTTCTCTGTAGTCATCACACCTTATTCTGCATTCTGTTATTGTTCTATATTGTACTACCTCGATGCACTGTGGAATGAATTGATTTGTATGAATGGTATGCAAGACAAGTTTTTCACAGTACCTCAGTACTTGTGACAACAATAAACCAATTCCAATTTTAAAGAGGTTGTAAGCTTTGATTTCATGAAAACTGACACACTTTGGAAAAAATATTTCTTAAACCCAGAAATAATGTTTTCCATGTCATCTTATCTCAATGTAATTCATGAAAATCTTAAGAACCTTATCCAGACTCTGGGAAATACCATATTGAAGCTGAGTGATTTTTTATTTACCCCACACCTCCAGAATGAGAATGTGATTCACTGCAAACTTTGGAATCCGATTTTGATCAAGTTCAACAATGTTCAGTTTCCTAAACTGAGAGGATACTCAATCAGATTAATAAGTTTAATGCAGGTAAATGCAAGGTGTTGAATGTTGGACACGAAATGGTTGGGCCCTGGGCCGTGTGTAGAACAGAGAGACCCAGGGGTCCAGGTACGTGGTTCCTTGGAAGTAAAGACACATGGGGACAGGTTGGTGAAGATTGTGGCAGATGCCTTTATCGGTCAGGATACTGAGTACAGGAGTTGGGACGCCATGTTAAAGCTGTACAAGACGTTAGTAAGGCCACATTTGGAGAACTGTGGACAGTTCTGGTGGCCCTGCTACAGGAAGGATGTCAGTAAACTGGAAAGGGGGCAAAAACATTAATGAGGATGTTACCGGGACAGGAGGGTTTTATTTATAAGGAGAAGCTGAATAGACCAGGACATTACCCTGGAGCGCAGGAGGCTGAGGGGTGAATTTATTGAGACTTATTAAATCATGAGGGCCAGTATTAAGGAGAAGAGCCATAGTGTTTTCCCCAGGGGAGGGGAGTCCAAAACCGGAAGGCAGAGGTTTAAAGTGAGGGGAAAAATTTAAAAGGGACCTGAGGGGCAACTCTTTTCCACCGAGGATGGGGTGTGTCTGGAACGAGCTGCCAGAGGAAGTTGTAGAGGGAGGGACATTTCTGACATTTGAAAGACATATGGACAGGTCCATGGACAGGAAAGGTTGAGGGATACGAGCCAATGTCCCTTTAAGGCACCTGGACAGTCGAGCAGAAGTGTTTGTGGGTGTTATCTTCAAGACGGCAAGAATACAATTGGAGCTGGACTGGGTGTTTGCACAGAGACGGAGTGAGACTGACTGACTGCTGGTCTCTGTACCTATGGATGAGGAACCATAGCTGTGTCTGTCACTGCAATCCATGTATGGATTTTTGGAGCAATTAAGTGGAGTCCACTTTCCCGTTAACCTGTACTGAGCGGCCACGTATCGAATGCCTTCGGGGTGGCAGACACTTCGAAACAAAGCAATGGAGATCTTCAGAGATTGGGGTGTAATCTAGGTTCCATCGTGGAACATGTGGATTTCGTAAATTCTCTCTGCATTTTCTCTTCAGTCAACGGTGGTTTTGCAAAAGCCTTTGCTCACGTTCTACCTTATGACTTGCTGAACTGAACTTTGAGAACCATTCCTAGACTTGGGGTTTGGGAATGTGCCACACACACACTTTGAGTTTAGCTTTGGGGTTAATGTTTAATATCTAACATTTTTATTTTTCCTATTATTACAAGTAGTTATTAATAAAATAGTTTCTAACACTGATACACGGCTCGTTGTGTTTCTATTGTTGCTGGTACGTAACAAACTGAAGAACTGATTGTTGACTTCAGGAAGGGGAAGGAGAGTGAACATGCACCAGTCTACATTGGGGGATTGGCGGTGGAGAGAGTCAGCAGCTTTAAATTCCCGGGTTTTAACATGTCAGATGACATGTCCTGAGCCCTGCACATACAGTAGATGCAGTCACAAGGAAAGCACGCCAGCGTCTTTACTTTCTTCGGAGTTTAAGCAGGTTCGGCTTCTAATGGAACACTCAAACGTCTACAGATGCACTGTTGAAAGTATCCTGACTGGTTGCATCACGACCTGAATGGCAATTCAAATTCACAAGAGTGTATGAAGATGCAGAGAGTAGTGGACTCTGCCACATGCATCGGTGGTTTCTATAGGAGGCACTGCCTCAAGAAGGCAACATCCATCACCAAAGAACCCCATCATCCGGGCCGTGCCATCTTCTCGCAGCTACCATCGGGCAGGAGGTACAGAAGCCTGAAGTCCCACACCACCAGGTTCAAGAACAGCTACTTCCCTTCATCCACGCAGATCTTGAACCAACCGGCACAAACCTAGTCACTAGTGTTGAGCAACACCATGACCTATTTCATCACTTCACACTAAAAAGGATAATTTTGGTTCTAATTGTGTTCTTTCTTGTAAAAATTGTGTTGAATTGATGTTTTTCTTGTGAATGCTGCTGAAGTGATGCTACGTGCCTGTGATGCTGCTGCAAGTTTGCACCTGTACACACATGGAATTGTGCAGATGACAAAAAACTCAACTCCGACTTTGATCATTCCATAAACTAAATTCGATGCGTCTGCACATTTTTGATGCCAAAAATATTTCTTCCAGGTTGGTGTGTTCAATAGGCTGACGATAGATTTCACCAATTCCATCCACCAGTTTAGACATTCGTTGTTTTTCAATCTTTTTATTAAATTTCAAATTGATACACATAACAATAGTAATTATATTCATTAATTTTCTTGGAAGAAATCAAAGCAGAATTACACATTATACAGATTTATTCATGAAAACAATGATTGGCATCAGTTGTTTACGTTGCCTGTTTTAATTAATGCAATTAGCATAAAACACAAAGATGCCGTCCTAATCTGCTCCCTGGTGACTTATGTCGGGTATAAATACAACAGACTGTGAATGCAGTGTATTGTGTGCTTCAAGCTTTCAACAGCAATGCATGGAGTTGCTCAAATCTTGGGGTTGTCCATTTGCTATTCCATCATTGCAGTCATCGGCATTCCTGGTAAAGTATTGGTGTTAATTATCAATCTGCAAAATGTTGTGAAATGTTGCATCACTGTTGTGTTTACTGGGATTGTTGCTTTCTGTCAATTGTAGATTTTTACCGCTTTGCTATTCTCCCAGTATCATTGATACCTTCTAATGGTTTTCTCCCTTTGGTTGTACAAGTTTAATTGAATATTTTATTCCTTTTAAGTTGTTTTCATGGTGCATTTGATCACAAATAGCGGTCGACTTTCTTTGCAACTTCTAATCCTCAATAGTTTTGACACCTGTTATATCATCTCTGCCCATTCTGATGGGAAACACAACTACAACTGAAGCAATTTCTTTTCTTCTGGCGCTTGTATGACCAGTTTCAAACAAACTTTGACACCAATTTTACACTAAGGAGTTTGAAACAGGGCGTGGAGTATTTAGAAAACAACATGAGAATGTTGAATTGGTGGAACTGAGGATTCAGTCAGTCAGTAAGTTATGGATTGGTATTTGAACTGGAGATTTTGTGATTCAATGTACCGGCTGCAGAGATAATGAAAATGAATTTATGGAGAGTGCAATGTGGAAGATTGGTCATCGATGAAACCAGATGAAAGGGATTTTAGCTCAAATCAGTGGAGGCAAGAGGAGTGCACGGTGTAATAGGGCTTGATATTGGTATTCTTGGTGAAGGAGAAATATTGTGGGGTATCTTAAATTAAGTGTAGATTCGACAAACCAGATTCCTAGTGATGCATGTGGGGAGGGAGCAGAGTGAAATACAGAATTGGTTCGGTGGATGAAGACGTGCATGTGAAAGGGACATCCGAGGGAGCGCAGCTTTGCAGCAGTGATCTGTGATTTAACTGAGTTATGAAGATTTACAATGTTGGGCCAGTTGGTACACTGTCTTTGTGCCAGTGAAAAAAGCCTCATCCCACTTTTTAGCACCATGTCTATAGCACTCTTCAAATACACATCCAAATGCGGTTTAAATATGCATATATCGCTTTTGGGAAGTGAGTTCCAAACATCCATCTGGGTGCCTTCACAAGAGGAGGGGTCGATGGCGTTGTTGTACCAGAGGGAGAAATATTGAATGCAGGCAAACTCGTAGAAAAAGAAGCTTCCCTCAGGATTTTAAGTCATGTGGAACAGATGACGAACAAAATGAAAATCAGTGGTATTGATGGTGTTGAGGTTTTCAGTGGAAGATAAAGTTCTTTTTCTGGTTCTATTCCAGAGACAGACCCTCTGGTAACATCCAAAATGATGATGCAACATCACAGCGCAGTTAATCACATGATGGAGTTATTAGTGGGGAAACTCTCTGTCTACTCCGTTTCAAGTCTCAAATCAATAAAAGTCACACTGAATACCATCAAGTTTAATTTTATTTGAGTTCCATTTTTTTATTTGTTGTCACACACACGCAATCGAAGATCAAAAAATAAACCGCATACCACATGCATTCAAAAAATTCGACGCCACATACACAAAATACACACTACCCACATAGAACACACCACACACAAAGAGAACACACTAACACACCACACACAGATACACCTTACAAACACCACACACAAACACACGTACTCTCATAAGACAAACTCCCGCGCAAGCTCACTCTCTCCACACACACACACACACACACACACACACACGCGCGCGCGCGAATGTACAATCATTCCCTCCATTCTCCTCTATTTCAGCTAACTTGGCCGTGATTGGGGTAATGTTCCACAGACGATGTGATCTCTCCAGATGCATCACTGTCTACCTGCTGTCGATGGCAGTGACGGATCTCCTGGTCATTATCACGGGAGTGATATTAATGCGGATTGTTCCCATCACTTTCCCGTCCAATATCCTGACCATTCTTCCAGCCTGCAGTGTGAAAGACGCGGTAGCTTATGGTGTAAGAGACTGCTCCGTCTGGGTGACAGTAATGTTCACCTTTGATCGCTTTGTGGCTATTTGCTGCCAAAAATTGAAAACGAAATATTGCACAGAGCGAACAGCGGCTGTGGTGATCGGAACGGTTACTGCGCTGAGTTGTTTCAAAAACTTATTTCTCTATTTTGGATTTGAACCTCCACATAAAACCGAGCCCTCACCGTGCAAAATCAAGTCAACATATTATACATCACCTGGCTGGGCAGTATATGACTGGATCGATAGCATTTTAGTCCCTTGTCTGCCATTTGTTCTAATTTTGCTGTTCAATTTCCTCACCATCAGGCATATTTTAAGGGCCATTAGAATCCGCAGGAGACTCCAGGGCAGTGGGAACAGTAAGATACAGAGTGACCCGGAGAAGGACAACCGCAGGAAGTCTATCGTCCTGATCCTCAGTATCGCTGGTATCTTCATCCTCTTGTGGCTGCTGGTACTGATAACTTTCTTCAATATTCGCATTGCCGGTGTCTCTTACTTTTCAGGTTCCATTTTCAGTGACTCAATTTTCCCTCTGCAAGAAACCGGGCATGCGCTTCAGTTCTTGTGTTCCTGCGTGAACCCATTCATTTATGCAGGGACACAGAGTAAGATCAGAGACGAGATAAAGCTGGGGCTGAAATATCCCCTGACTCTCATTAATAAATTACTAAAATGAATAAATGTTATTCTTTGGGAACAGTTTATGTTGCAAACCGCCCTCATCTTGTTCTCTGTAATCTCACATCTTCAATCCTGGATCTGTGGAGTTATACAGTACGGAAACAGGCCCTTCGGCCCAACTCATCCATGCTGACCAAGTTGCCCAATTGAGCCAGTCCCATTGCGTGCATTTGCCCCATATCCCTCTCACCTTTCCTATCCAATGCAGCTGTCCACATGTCTCTTAAAAGATGTGATGCTTCCCACCTCGACCACTTCCTCCAGCAGCTCATTCCACACACTCACTGCCCTCTGTCCTCGCTCTTGGGTCCACGCTGTGTTGTGATGGCGTCTGGTTCCTTCCTCCCTTATGTTCATCTTGTTCTCTACCATCTTACCTGCTCTGTCATATAATCATAGAGTTACACAGCACGGAAACAGGCCCTTCGGCCCACCAACTCCATGCTGATCATCAAGCAGCATTTACACTAATCCTTGTATTATTCTCCCCACATTCCCATTATCTCCCCCCAGATTCTCCCGCTCACCTACATAGTCGGGGCAATTTACTGCAGCCAATTAACCAACCAACCTGCACGACTTTTGGAAGTGGGACGAAAGCCATGCGGTTACAGGGGGAACGTGCAAACGCCACACAGACAGCAACGGAGGTCAGGATCGAACCCGGGTCTTCGGATCTGTGCGGCAGTAGCAATACCTGCCTTCCCACCGTGCTGCCCACTTGCAACTGGTTAGATGAATTAGCAGTACCAAGAGGGGCTGGTCTACTGGACATTACAGAGGTCTGGTCACAAGGAAAGGAGCTGAATATCGCGGGGTATTTATCAGTGTTACAGAGCGGTCGGCAGATTCACCAACAGGAAGGAGCAGGATCGGTCTGATAACACAACGGCATCAGGACACTGGGAAGAAATGAACATGAAGTGTCAGTAAGTGGAATCGTTTTAGGGGTTGTTGGGAAGGACAGAAAGAAACCTTTTAGTCCCCCTGTTGGACAGAGCAAGAAGTAAATTGGGGATGAAAACTCGAGTAAAGCAATCATCATGGGCTTATCCTCGACTGTCCATTTCCCTCCACAGATGCTGCTCGACCCACAGGATTCCTCCAGCAGTTTGTGTGTTGCTCCACATTCCAGCATCTGCAGGCTCTTGTGTCTCCTGTGTTATGGACTCAGTGAAAGTCCCTTTAAGATAGAGAGTGTGTGTGTATGTGTGTGTGGGGCGTGCTTACGTCAATAGAAGATAAAGGACGTAATGACGTTGTTGAAGAAGAAGAAGAAGAAGAGAGAGAGAGGAGGGAGAGAGACACCAGCCTGCTTGTTTTCTCTATCGATGGATGAGAAACAATAACTGTGTTTGCCACTGAAATCCATGTATGGAAGTTGGAAGTAATCCGGTGGAGTTCACTTTGTTGCTGACCTGTAGAAGGAAACAGGTATTTGTGTGTGGACGACCACGGTTCGGATGCTTTTCGGGGTGAGCAAGTCACTACCGAGTAAACACTGAAGTGTCGTTTGGGTTCCATCGTGGAACATTTGGATTTCGTATGTACTCTCTCTATGTTTTTTCTACATCTACATCTTATCTTCAGACAACGGTGGTTGTTGAAGAAGCCCTTGCTCATGTTTCACCTTATGGCTTGCGGAACTGAACTTTAAGAACCATTCAGGAACTGGGAGTTTTGGACTTTGTCACACACACACACGAAGAGTTTAGTTTTGGGGTTAACGTTCGAGGTTTAACATTCTTGAATTCTAACATACTAACATTTTTACTTTTATTTTACGTATTATCAATAGTAGTGATTAATAAAATAGTTTTTAACACTGAATCATGCTCAGTGTGTTTCTTTTGTTGCTGGTTTGTGACAAAATTGGGGGCTCGTCCGGGATAGTTCCCAAGGTTAACGAGTGTCGTCTGGGATTGTACCCCAGATTGACGAAATTTGTTCGAGATTCAATCCAAAGATTTTTGAGGGAGGTCTGATAAATTCTTTTTAATTGGCTTGTGTGTGTGGAAACCTGCAGCAATGGATATTAAGGCATTTTTGGAGTCACCAACCCAAAAGGGATTGGAGGTGGCGAAAAAGGATGATTTGATAAAGATTGCTACAAGGCTAAACCTTACAGAAGTAAAGCAGTCTATGAGAAAGGCAGATATTCAGAGACTGATAGCTGGCCATTATGTGGAAAAGAAGGTGTTTGAGAAGGAAGTGTTAAAACAGTTTCCTGGCAGTGAAATAGCAATTTCTGAGGCACAGGTGCAGCTGGCAAAGATAGAGGCTGAACGAGAGCAAAATAAATTAGAAGCTGAACGAGAACAAAAGAGATTAGAGGCTGAACGAGAGCAAACCCAGTTAAAGATAGAGGCTGAACGAGAACAAACCCAGTTAAAGATAGAGGCTGAACGAGAACAAAAGAAATTAGAGGCCGAACAAGAGGAAAAGAAATTAGAGGCTGAACAAAAGAAATTAGAGACTGAACAAAAGCTAACTCAGATGAAGATAGAGGCTGATCTAGCAATGAAGCAGATGGAATTGAAGAGGATGGAGCTGGATAGTGAGGAGAAGGAGAAACAGAGGCAGCATGAGTTACAAATGAAGCGTAGGAGTTCGGAATCTGATTCTGATGATGGTTTTTCAGCCAGCAGGGAGGTTCGATTAGTCCCTCCGTTTGAAGAAGATCAGGTTGATCAGTATTTCCAACATTTTGAAAAGGTTGCTGTGAGTTCAAACTGGCCAAGGAAAGGATGGGCTCTTATGGTACAGAGTGTGATTAAAGGTAAAGCTCAAAAAGCTTATTCTGCTTTGTCTGTTGAGGATGCAGCTGATTATACCAAGGTAAAACAAGCTATATTGAAGGCCTATGAATTGGTCCCTGAGGCTTATAGACAGAAATTCAGAGACTTGAGGAAATCTGCAGATCAGACTTATATGGAATTTGCCAATGGAAAGAGAATATGTTTTGAACGATGGTGCCTGGCTAAAAATGTAGGTGGGGATTATGATAAATTGACAGAATTGATACTGGTGGAAGACTTTAAAAGATGTGTTCCAGCTGAATTAACAACATATTTAAATGAAAAGGCAGTGGAAACTTTACAAGAAACTGCTAGGTTGGCAGATGATTATACTTTAACCCATAAATCCAAATGGGGACAACCTAAAACCTTTCAAAGGAGTTACAAAGACAATCCAGGTAAACCAGAGATTAAATTGGGAGGTAATCAAAAAGGGAAGGATGAAAAGAAGCCAGGGCAGGAGAAACCTGTTGAGCGTACTTGTTATTACTGTAGGAAACCTGGCCACGTGATATCTAATTGTGCCCTTTTGAAGAAAAAGAAGGATGCTGGGCCCAATGCTTGCTTTCAGGCAATTAAAAATCAAAAAGGTTTAGGAGATGCTGTTAAAGATCAGTCCTTGCAAGAGGGAAAAGCGGAAAAGTTGGAGGAGGTGAGAAAGGAATTCCGTTCGTATGTATCAGAGGGTTTTGTTTCACTGAATGATGAGTCACCCCAGGTGCCAGTGAAAATTCTTAGAGATACTGGGGCTAGTCAATCTCTCTTGCTGGACAGTGTTTTAAATTTTGGTGAAGAAAGTGACACTGGTGAGGTAAATCTAATACGAGGCGTTACAGGTGAGACCATGTCTGTCCCTTTTCACAGGGTGATTTTAAAGTCAAAGTTCGTAGAAGGACCAGTCGAGATAGGGATAAGACCTAGTTTGCCAGTGGAAGGAGTTTCTTTGTTATTGGGAAATGACCTTGCCAATGGAGAAAGTGATCCTGTGGTACGGTTAACAACCAAACCAAGGATTGATGAGTCTGAGGATGATTCAGATGTTTACCCATCATGTGCAGTGACTCGAGCTAGAGCTAAAGAATTAGCCAAGACAGACAGTCCGGTGCAGTCTGATGTAGTTCCTTGTGACAGTCCTAAACAGGAAGAAAATTTTGATGCCTTATCTGAGACTTTTCTGTTTTCACTGGAGGATCAACATCCTTACAGTGAGCCTGAATTTAAAGATTTGTCTTTGTCGAGGAAGGATTTTATGGTGGAACAGACAAAGGACCATGAGTTGACAGAATTGAAAGAAAAAGCTCTCTCATGTGAGGAGATTGAAAAAGTGCCAACTGGATATTATGTCAAAAATGGAGTGTTAATGAGGAAATGGAGACCTCCTCATGTTCCTGTTACTGAGGAATGGGAAGTTATTCATCAGGTTGTTGTTCCAAAAGTTTATAGGGATGAGATTTTAAACCTGGCCCATAGTATGCCTTTGGGTGGTCATTTTGGTGTGAATAAAACTGTAGGGAAGATCTTGAAACAATTCTATTGGCCTGGTTTGAGAAAAGATGTGGTGATGTTTTGTCGAACCTGCCACACATGTCAGATGGTAGGTAAACCAAATCAAAAACCCCCTGTGGCTCCTTTGAAACCAATTCCTGCTTTTGGTGAACCCTTTTCGAAGGTGATTGTGGACTGTGTTGGTCCATTACCAAAGTCTAAGACTGGAAATCAGTATTTGTTAACCATCATGTGTGCCACTTCTAGATTTCCAGAGGCAATACCCCTTAGAAATATTAAGGCCAAGACGGTGTCAAAGGCTCTTGTAAAATTTTTTACCTTGTTTGGTTTGCCAAAAGAAATACAATCTGATCAAGGTAGTAATTTTATGTCAAAAACTTTTCAACAAATAGTCTATGAGCTGGGAGCAAAGCAGATTGTATCATCTGCATATCACCCAGAATCTCAAGGAGCTCTGGAGAGATTTCATTCTACTCTCAAAAATATGCTGAAGACTTATTGCTTTGAAAACACCAAGGATTGGGACGAAGGTATCCATTTACTTTTGTTTGCCGTTAGAGAATCGATCCAGGAGTCAATAGGATTTAGTCCGTTTGAGCTTGTGTTTGGACATCGGGTGAGAGGACCTTTGGAGTTGTTGAGAGAGCAATGGGTTAATGAGGAAGTTCACTTGAGTCTGTTGGACTATGTCCAAAAATTTAAAACTCGGTTGGAGAGAGTCTGCCAGCTAGCGAGAGAGAATCTGAAAACAAGCCAGATAAGAATGAAGACATATTTTGATAGACGTGCTCGGCCTAGGACATTCGCAGTGGGGCAAAAGGTGTTGGTATTTTTCCCTAGCCAAAATAATCCCTTGCAAGCTCGCTTTTCTGGACCCTATGTTATTGAATCTCGAGTGACTGATCTAACATATATAATCAAAACACCAGACAGACGCAAGAAAACACAACTCTGTCACGTAAACATGCTAAAACCTTATTATGAGAGGGATTCAGTTGTGGCCTTGGTGGATGGTGAAAAGGTTGTTTCTAGAATGCCTGATGTTGATGTTGAGGAAGGCCAATTTAGACCAAATATTGTTCCATCGAAACTAAAAAACCAAAATATCATGGAGAACCTTGAAACGAAGTTGGACCATTTACAAGTTTCATAAAAACAACAGATGAGAGAATTAATTTTAAAATTTAAAAATCTGTTCCCAGATGTTCCAAACAGAACATCGATAATTACCCATGATGTTGATGTTGGGGATGCAAAACCAATAAAACAACACCCATATCGAATGAATGTGGAAAAAAGTAAACTTGTTGATCAGGAAATAAAATACATGTTGGAAAATGATATTATTAGACATTCTACTTCAAATTGGAGTTCGCCCTGTGTTATTGTACCTAAACCTGATGGAACTGTTAGATTTTGCACAGATTACAGGAAAGTGAATGCTGTAACAAAGTCAGATGCTTACCCTATTCCTAGAGTGGATGATTGCATAGACAGAGTGGGAAAGGCAAAATTTCTTACAAAGATTGACCTATTGAAAGGGTACTGGTGTGTTCCATTAACAGATAGAGGAAGGGAGATTTCAGCCTTTGTAATCCCTTCTGGATTGTATGAATACAATGTTTTGCCATTTGGAATGAAAAATGCTCCGGCAACATTTCAAAGAATGATTAATTCAGTGATTCATGGGTTAAAACATACAGATGCCTACATTGACGACTTAGTGACTGGGAATGATACTTGGGAAGATCACATCTCTGCGTTAGAAAGGTTGTTTGAAAGACTTTCCAAGGCTAACCTTACAGTTAACTTGGCTAAAAGTGAATTTGGCCATGCCACTGTGACGTATCTTGGTTATGTTGTAGGTCAAGGCAAGCAAGCTCCTGTTCAGGCAAAAGTTCAAGCAATATCTGAGTTCCCTATTCCCACAGGTACGAGGACTGTTAGAAGATTTTTGGGAATGGTTGGATATTATCGAATATTTTGTAAAAATTTTGCTGATATTGCTCTTCCCCTAACTAATCTTCAGAAGAAGGGAGTAAAGTTTGTTTGGACAGATTCTTGTCAAGAAGCATTTGAGAAGCTGAAAGCCATTTTATGCTACGATCCTGTGCTCAGAACACCTGACTTTGAAAAGCCATTTTCATTAGCAGTAGATGCCAGTGATGATGCTGCAGGAGCTGTGTTGTTGCAGAAGGGTGACCTTGATGATATTGACCATCCTGTAGCTTACTTTTCAAAGAAATTTAATGAGCATCAAAAGAATTATTCCACCATAGAGAAAGAATTACTGTCGCTTGTTTTAGCCTTGCAACATTTCAGTGTATATGTTTGCACCGCTCAGAAACCATTGACTGTGTATACAGATCATAACCCATTGGTGTTTTCTGAGCCGAGTCAAAAACAAGAACAGAAGGCTGTTAAACTGGAGTTTAATTTTGCAAGAGTTTGATCTCATGATAACTCACGTTAAAGGAAAAGATAATGTGATTGCTGATTGTCTTGCCCGATGTTAAATGGGAAACATGTATCTGTACTAATCTGATAGTCTGTAGTTGTGTAGCATGATAATTATTAACATTACTAACTCTATGCGCGGTTAAAATTTTCTTGGGAAATTTGTTTTTAGGTGGGAGGTGTTATGGACTCAGTGAAAGTCCCTTTAAGATAGAGGGTGTGTGTGTATGTGTGTGTGGGGCGTGCTTACGTCAATAGAAGATAAAGGACGTAATGACGTTGTTGAAGAAGAAGAAGAAGAGAGAGAGAGAAGGGAGAGAGACACCAGCCTGCTTGTTTTCTCTATCGATGGATGAGAAACAATAACTGTGTTTGCCACTGAAATCCATGTATGGAAGTTGGAAGTAATCCGGTGGAGTTCACTTTGTTGCTGACCTGTAGAAGGAAACAGGTATTTGTGTGTGGACGACCACGGTTCGGATGCTTTTCGGGGTGAGCAAGTCACTACCGAGTAAACACTGAAGTGTCGTTTGGGTTCCATCGTGGAACATTTGGATTTCGTATGTACTCTCTCTATGTTTTTCTACATCTACATCTTATCTTCAGCCAACGGTGGTTGTTGAAGAAGCCCTTGCTCATGTTTCACCTTATGGCTTGCGGAACTGAACTTTAAGAACCATTCAGGAACTGGGAGTTTTGGACTTTGTCACACACACACACGAAGAGTTTAGTTTTGGGGTTAACGTTCGAGGTTTAACATTCTTGAATTCTAACATACTAACATTTTTACTTTTATTTTACGTATTATCAATAGTAGTGATTAATAAAATAGTTTTTAACACTGAATCATGCTCAGTGTGTTTCTTTTGTTGCTGGTTTGTGACACCTGTGTTAACTTCTTGTTGACTGGGACATCAAATTGGCAGATGTAGCCTTGAGGACGTAATTTCATTGAATTCCGGCGAGATGGATTCCTTCAACATACTTAAAGATAAACCAAATCAAAATAAAAAACTGCAGATGCTGGAAATCTGATTTGAAAACAGAAAATGCTGCAAACTCTCGGGTCAGACAGCGTCTGTGGGAAGTAAAAGAGTTCACGTTTTACATCAAAGGTCTCTTTGTCAGAACTGTGGGAGGGTGGGAATGGGTGCTTGACTCCATCCCACTGCAACTAATCCAGGCCAGTCTTGCCCCCACTACTGGAGGTAATTAAAGGTTAACGTTAGATTTACAGAGGGATATGGGCCAAACGTGGGCAAATGGGACTAATTAGATGGGAATCTGGGTCAGCATGGAAGAACTGTGCTGAAGGGCCTGTTTGCGTGCTCTCTCACTCTCTGCCTCACTTCCTGATGAAGAAGAACTTGAAAAGGCCACACAAATAATGAGACCTCAGGAGCAGACGGCAATCCCACTGAAGTTCTGAACCTCAACTGTCCCACGTTGAACTCATGAGTTACCTCAACACTCACAAACCAGAAGTGGTGGTAAGTCATTCTCGATCCTCAGGGACCAGCAAACTAACATGGTTTCCTTTGTTTCAAAAAACTGCTTTTAATACATTGAAGAAAGACTTTACTGGCCAAGGCAGATGGGAGTGCAGTCAATGCAATATTAGATGACAACATTTCGGGTTATCGCTGTGTGTGTCGGTCATTAGAAAGCCCGAGGGACTCTGGTGGCTCCCGTGAGAACTGGGAGCTGGAGCCTGGTCACACACATGGGCAGATGTGCAGACAGAAGATAACCAGGATGGGAGCCAGGTGTGTGGACAGAGCGGTTTGGGAATGGGGCCAGGTGTGTGGAGTCTGGCTGGGAAAAGAGCCAGGTGTGCCGAAAACCCATGGATGGGAACGGGCCAGGTGTTCAGAGGGAATGGGAGCAGGTGTGTGAACAGAGTCCGGCTGGGAACGGGGAGAGATGTGGGGATGGAGTGCATTGGGAATGGGGCCGAGTGTGTGGCTGGGAGTGTGGGCAGGAATTGCCAGAGGGAGTGGGATGTGTGGGAGGGTGGGAGAGGTGCAGCAGTGGAGAGGAAACTCTGAGTCACAGATGTTACGAGCCAGGTTGCTACTTGATGAGTGTCCCTTTAAGGCACCTGGACGGTGGTGTGTGCGTGTGGTTTTTTTCTGACTGCTACAAGTGGGAGAGGGAAAACGTGTCTATAACTGGAATGATGTAAGAGTCTGAAGGCGGATTAACTAACGTGATGGCAACTGCACAGACTGAGAGAGACAGGGAGAGAGGTGTAAAGGTTGGGGAGCACTGACTGCCGGACTCTGTACCTACGAGTGAAGCACAATCGTTGTGACTGTCACAAGACATCCACACATGGATTTGTGGATCGACCTGTGGAGTCCACTTTGTCGTTAAGCTGTACGGGAAAGCAGGTCCATCTGTGGGCTGCCACGTATCGAGTGCCCGCGTTGTGGCAGATATCTCTGACCAAAAGTAACAGAGTACTTTGGTGATTGAGGTGTCATTTAGTTCCATCGTGGAACTTGTGGAATTCGTAAACTGCTCTCTATATTCTGTCTCCATTCTACTGTGGTTTTCACAAGCCTTTGCTCATCGTTTTGTTTCATGACTCACTGAACTGAACTTTGAGAACTGATCCTAGACTTGGGTTTTGGGAACTTGCCACACACACACACTTCGGTTTATTTTGGGGTCAATATTTAATATCTATTGTTTTTATTTATCTTATTATTACAAGTAGTTATTAATAAATAGATTCTAACATTTATACATGGCTCGTTGGGTTTCTGTTGTTGCTGGTAAGTAACAAAATTGGGGGCTCGTCCAGGATCGAACTTAAGACTGATATGAGAGGTCTGGGTTTGAAACAAAATTTGGGGCTTATTGAACGATTGATTGTTGAACTGTCTGATAAATTTCTTTTGATTGGCTTGTGTGTGTGGAAACCAGCAGCAATGGACGTTGATCCATTTTTGAACTCGACAACTCCTGAGAGATTGCTGTGGTTGAAGAAGGACGAGTTGTTGAGCATTGTTAAAAAGTTAAAAATTGCAGCAGTAAAGCTGTCTATGAAAAAAGCAGCAACAGCATGAGCTAGAAATGAATCGTGGGGGTTATGTTTCTGGTCTTGGTGGTAATTTTATGGCCAGTAGGGAGGTTTAGTTATTCCCTCCATTTGAGGAGGATCAGGTTGATCAGTATTTTCAACATTTTGAAAGAGTTGCTCGGAGTTCAAAGTGGCCACTTGATAGTTGGTCTCTTATGTTACAAAGTGAGATTAAAGGTAAAGCTCAACAAGCTTATTCTGCCCTATCTGTTCATGAGGCAGCTGACTATGAGAAAGTAAAACAGGCTGTGCTTAAAGCCTATGAATTGGTTCCTGAAGCTTACAGGCAAAAGTTTAGGGATCTGAAGAAATCTGTGGACCAGACTTACATGAAAAGAGTGTATGTTCTGAACGATGGTGCACGTCTAAGAATGTAAATGAGGATTATGATAGGCTGAAAGAGTTGATTTTAGTGGAAGAATTCCAAAGGTGTGTCCAGAGTGACTTAAAAACAGCTTTAAATGAGAAGGAGGTGGCAACTTTGCAAGAAAATGCGAGGTTAGCAGATGAGTTTGCTTTAACCTATAAGTCTAAGTGGGGACAAATTAAAACCTTCCAAAGGAGTTATGGGGACAATCCAGGTAAACCGGAAATTAAATTGGGATGTAGTACAAAGGGGAAGGATGTTCAGAAGCAAGTATCGGATAAACCTGCAAAACGTACTTGTTGTTATTTTAAGAAACCTGACCATGTGATAGCTAATTGTTCCCTCCTGGAGAAAAAGAGAGAAAAGGAGGGCGTGCCAAAAGCTTATTTGCAAGTAGTTGAAACAACCAAAAACCAAAAGGGTTCTGGACATGCTGATAAATCTCAGTCCTTGCCAGAGACAAATGCTAGTATGTCAGATGGAGTGAGGGATGAATTTTGTCCTTTGTGTCTGAGGATTTTATTGTAGTGAAAGATGGGTCACCCCTGGTGCCACTGAAAACCCTTGGAGATACCGGTGTTTCCCAGTCCCTCTTGTTAGACAGTGTTTTAAAGTTTGGTGATGAGACTGCCACAAGTGAGGTAAACCTAGTGCGAGGCATTACAGCTGAGAAGGTGTCTGTCCCTCTGCACAAGGTATTTTTGAAGTCAGAGTTAGTAGAAGGACCTATTAAGATAGGACTAAGACCTAGTTTACCAGTGGAAGGAGTTTCTTTGTTATTAAGGAATGACCTCGCAGGTGGTAAAGTTATATCCCTGTGGTGCAGCTAACGACAAAACCAATCATCAATGAGTCTAAGATCGATTCAGATGTTCATCCATCCAGTGAAGTGACTTGAGCTAGGGCTAAGGAATTGGCCAATGTGAATGATCTGTGCAGCCTGATGTAGTTCCCCATGACAGCCCAAAACAGGATTCAAGTTACAATGAATTTTCAGAGACTTTTCCTGCTTCACTTGAGGATAAAAATCCTTGTGCTGTGTCCGAGTGTAAAGATTTGTCTCTATCCAGAAAAGAGTTTATGATAGAGCAGACGAAAGACCCTGAGCTCACTGTGTTGAGAGAAAAAGCTCTCTCCAGTGAGGATATTGAGAAAGTGCCAATCGGATATTATTTTGAAAATGGAGTGTTAATGAGGAAGTGGCAAATATCTCTGACTAAAAGCAACGGAGTTCTTCGGCGTTTGTAGTCACATTAGTTCCATCGTGGAACTTGTGGAATTCGTAAACTGCTCTCTATATTCTGTCTCCATTCTCCTGTGGTTTTCAGAAGCCTTTGCTCATCGTTTTGCTTCATGAGTTGCTGAACTGAACTTTGAGAACTGTTCCTAGACTTGGGGTTTGGTAACTTGCCACACACACACACACTTCGGTTTATTTCGGGGTCAATGTCTAGTATCTAACGTTTTTATTTATCTTATTATTACAAGTAGATATTAATAAATAGATTTTAACATTTATACATGGCTCGTTGGTATTAAGACTATTGAAAAGTTCCCTTACACAATGATATGGACTCTGACCTCACGATCTACCTTGTTGTGACCTTTCACCTTATTGCACTGCACTTGCTCTGTAGCTGTGACACTTTACTCTGTACTGTTATTGTTTTTACCTGTACTACATCAATGCACTCTGTACTAACTCAATGTAACTGCACTGTGTAATGAATTGACCTGTACGATCGGTGTATAAGACAAGACCTCGGGTCAAGTGACAATAATAAACCAATACCAATACCAATATTGTTGTTGGTACGTAACACAGAATGCATGGAGTCTGACAGCGAGGGAGACTCTGTGTGTGTGTTTCATTCCCTATCTCACACACTTGCACGACCACACTGATTGCAAACTGCTATCCTGAAAATTCCCCGTTTGATTCCCACTCTCTGCTTCCCTGTTCCGAAAACTCACAAATCCCACAAACCCAAATTTTGAATAAATAAACCCTCAAATAACAGTGTTTTGTAAACCCACTGTCTACGTTTATCTACCCAGCCAATTACAGCTTCAAAATATTCCAATAGATTTGGCAAACACAATTTCCATTTTTAAAATGTGTTTTGATTTTTCCCCAATCATATTATGATTTTCCACATACCCTGCAGACCCAATTTGTTGCAGGAGGTTACAGAATTTTCCCCTCACACTGACGTCAGACTGTGAACAACTTCCTTGTCCTTTCTCTATTTTCTTCAATAACGGAGATGCGTCGGTAACCTTTCCGTCTGAAGAGACGGGTCTACGGTCGATGGAAGGTTATAACGATTGGAATCATGGTCTCTGTAGATATCTCTGTGAATTCCCTGGATATCGGCCATCAAGCCCAGAAGATTCATCGACTTTCATTCCAATTGTTCTTTTATTAATATTCAAAAGCCCAATTTCTTAAAATCCCTCACTCTGAAATAGATCCCTGGTTTCCCTGCATTTTCCACCATGTTTTTGTGTCTTCTGTCATTATAATAATTACAAAGCCTTTGCTTAATTTCTTCACCATTTGCATCGTCCATTTATAAATCTTCTGTCTGCCTGTACGGGACCCACATTTACTGTTGCTGATCTCTACATTTTACACACCTGTTGGACAGTTTGTTTTCCTCACTCTGTGGTTTACTCTCATGTTTTACTTTCTCTCTCCATCAATCCCCTCACACGTTTCCAGAATCCTCCCAATTCTCAAGCTCACGGCTGTTTTTAATCTATAATCAATGTCTTCTTTCAGTTAACCTTTCAATTTTGTTATCTGCGGTCACTCTGTGTGTCCCGTCCCAATTAATTCCAAAGTGATATTTATTACATTATGAATCGTGTGGCTAAACATCTGCCAATGCTGATACAGAGAGTCTGAGCAGGAAATACAGAGGGGAAAGTGACTGAGGGGGAACAAAGAGCACATGAGAGAGAGAGATGAAATGAGAGAAGCAACATAAGAGAATGGGACACAGAAGGAGAGACAACAGGTGGAGAGGTGTGATAAAAATGGAAGGAAGCAAACGTGAAGGAGACCAGCAGTCACAGATGAAGAGAAAGGCACCGAGAGAGAAAGTAGAAGCAGAGAGAAGATGACAGAGGGCAGGCACCAAAACACAGATATTTGCAGACAAGTTGGAGAAAGAGAACACTGGAATGTGCAAAAGCAGATACAAACCCCACCACATTATTGGCAGGCAAGAATGTGGCTACACACTCTGAGCGAGACAGTGTTGGA